>NC_079172.1:6602659-6900159 GCF_947568905.1 Ostrea edulis | reverse complement strand
TTGAAGAGTCCACAAAAAAGTATGTATATAAGGAATGTGATCACTAACACTATCATTTCCGCTTCCATTATGGTTGGGGGTGCAAGCTCATCAGTGTTTCACCTTAAAACTACTGTCCCAAGACACACACGTAGATGGTGCCGTGACAGCTGCTGGAAATTAAAGGGACTGGACGTCCGAGAAGCGACTCGTTTCCTGCTGATTCTGGATTACGTCTGGGGATAAAACAATGCTGAAATTGTGGGACGTTAGGGTGCTGCTTGGACGCCTGTGGAACTGATGGGTGAGTCCCTGGGTTGTACCTCTGTTCTCACTAACAGGTGAACATCGGTTTGGGCTTGTATAGTGGGGTTTCATTATTCTTTTTCATTACAACATTCCCTTAAGAAGGTTGTACAACTACGTATGATGTTTTTCTTAATTTTTTGAAAAGAAAAATCTATATTCAATCACGAATTTCAGACTAAAACAGAAAATAGAATATTTATGCGAAATTGGAGCGATATATTTAATGGCGGCATGTGAACTTACAAATAACCGGAAAGTTTACGTTTTATCAATGATACATCCCAAGCAACTGATTAAGAATAGATAGAAGGAAGTGCGTACCGAAACTTTGGCGATCGTGTGTATCCTTTATTATGAAATATGAAATACTAAATGGCGAGGGAAATTTAGGATGTTGGCAGGTACTATACATTGAATGTTGACGTTTCTTTTGGTCGAAGTGAATTTTGGACGAGAATAGTTATTGGGGCATGCGTATTACGGAGAGAAAACCCGTAACGGGGGGGGGGGGGGGGGGGGGGGGGGGGGGGGGGGTAATTAAGTCGGGCCTGGCGATAAGGATGCAAGAGTTATCCTTCTTATGTTTCGTAACAAATGCTTGATCTCTACATTTCGACTATGGCTTACATTGTAATTCGTAATGACATAAGTTCAATTATCACTATATTTTTTCAGTTGACTATATAAACTTAACACAGAGAATAGATAAAATATCTAGTTAATTTCAAAAAATACTTGATCGCTGTTCAAGAGCAAAGTCAAAATAATACATTCCGAAATTATGAATTTCTTCAAACAAAACGCTTCATTTCTAAGATTAAAATTTCAAGTTAGTAATCAAATGTCTATTTTACCGTAAACAAGTTTGATTTAAGAGGAATTTGGAAAGACACGAATTTATCTTCTCTGTCAGATTTTATTTGCGACAGGCCCTGACCTTTGACGTCACCTTCCTTATAAAACGCGACCAGAACCTAAAGATAACAATAAACAGCTTATAAAAGAGATCCACGAGGTAGGTGACAATACACGTCTTTATGTTGGTAGATTTAGTTTAATTACAAGCAGGCAATATACTGGACTCTATTTTCTTGATTTTCTTGCCAATCTGCCATTTTCACAGAAAGTACTAAGAAAATAATTATGATATAGGTAGACAAATAAACATTTAGAACTATGATTTTATATACAGAAACACCTACACCTTTGTTTAAAGATTGAGGTAGCTACAATGTATTGGTATGGGTTTATAGATATTTGCAGAATTTACCGCGCACTTTTCTTAGTACCAATATGTTCATGCTTTAAGCAATATATCAGTTGGCACTTTCCTTTCCTGAGAAGTCTTCGTAGAAATATATATTATTGTACTGCTAAAGTCTGTCGTAAATGTTATTTACTTGTCCAAGATAAAGTTCGATGGTATTTTTGTCATCCTGCATATAATTGCATAATATTAAGATCCACCCATATGGATTAAGATCCAACCATATACATTAAGATATCAGTTTGTCATTACGAACTACCCGGGGAAAAAAAAAACCTATTTTTCTAATAAATATGTTTTTATGAACAGTCTGATCTGAATAACATTGCAGTTGTACTGATTTTGAAAACGAAATATAGCGTCCATACATTCACCACATTATATATATATATATATATATATATATATATATATATATATAATCTTAGTGGAATTTAACGGTAATCTTATCATGTTTCTTAATTATATACCAGACAACCGGCGGCCATTTTTGAAACGTTTTTGTGAGCCACAAAAGGAGCGCTATATGATTGGATCACACAGAAGCTTAAAAAATGGCCTCCATTTGCGAAGTACAACAGAGGGAAAGGGACTGTTTTCTCAATTTCAAAATGTTATTAGATGAAGGTTACATGATGCATTCTACATTGTATTAATACCGTCGGAGAACATTTGAAATAACGCAGCACTCAGAGGGCCCTGGCTGATTTTAACGTTTTCAAAATACTTCAGACAAATACTTTAAAAATGTTGACGAAGTTTTGCGACAGTCTAGATGAATTATATCCAATTCTAATGATACAGGATACAGCGTAAATGCTTTTATTTTACTTTTTTAATCGTCGACATTGTGTACCGTGTAAGAGGAGTTTTAAGCGTTTCATGCATATCAAGCGTAAACAGACGTTTGTGGGAGGAGGCTGTGGGTAGAGCATTCACATCAATGTACTTGCTAGTGTGTGTATCGACATGTATTAGTGCAGTTATATGAACTCAATTCACTGAAATCGAAATGACACCTACTACAAATTCTTTTAATTTTAAGAATGATCAACATCCTGGTATCACTAACATTGCTTGGAGGAGTCCTGGGAGCAGTTGTACCCTCTGATCCCTTCTCGGCACTCACCATCCTTAAAAACTCTTGTCGAGACACGGCGACTTGTCCAATAGCCTATTCCGAAGAAAGTCTACGCGCCCGTCTAACTCCTGAGCAGTATCACGTGACACGTGAGAAGGGAACAGAAAGGTTATCGTCACTTTGCTTATATACATAACTATAGAGAATAACTATACGCATGTGTAACACTGTACTTCACTACTCAGATAGGATGAAAACATTTATAATGTAGCGTTTCTCCTGTATTTCAAAAGTATAAATTGATTCTGCAAGTATTTCCCACTTTTATAGACGATTTTCTCCGGGTTATGACAACCACAAACATGGAACGTACCACTGTATCGTCTGCAACAACACCCTCTACTCGTCTGCTCATAAGTACCATTCCGGGACCGGATGGCCGTCATTTTACGACAAAATTGGAACGCAGATGGGGATCGTAGATGATTATTCCTATGGTAAGTATGCAATAATGATACGCGTCTGTCTTCAGATTTTATGCCGAGAAAATTATCGCTCTCTTGATCAGGAACAAAATGTGCTCACGTATATATGTAAAATACAACTTTTCTTGACATTAACTTGTTCGTGTTAGCACGCAAAAGTTTGATAAAAATCATAATTACATGTCAAAGAAATAGGGATATAATGTGCCAACATATTAAATTTACATGTTGACATGTTTGTAAGATGTATTTTTCACCTTAGAAACAATGAACGATATAAACAATAGTTACTGAACGCCGAATCAAGATTTTTCTCGTTTGTGGGCTATAATTGATATTTGTAAAATAAACATTAAGTTTATTAAAATCTTCATCAGATGAAGTACGTTCTACATTTGTGAATTATAGTTTTCAATACCAACGACAAAATGAATATTTCTCAGCGAGAATAGGCAAGCTTTGATGTATATTATTCACGCAATCCCAGATTCCATATCCTGACGTTTTCCTTTACTATTTAACTTGCGTGATCTAGTTACAAATTTATTAGAAGTTAAAACTCTTATTTTAGATTTAACTGTTCTTCATTTCAATCATTGTTACTAATTTGGTTTAATTTGTCTCCTGTCAAAACGTATTCTTAAGTTGTTAATTCATAATAATGAAAGAGGAGTTGACTTAAGTGCGTATGCTTTTTTTTCTATTATAGCATGAATGCACCTTGATACAGTTCAAAAGTATCTAACAATTGTAAACGTCACACTTCACAGTCGTTAACTATCTTTAAGCGATACCCCCTTACCGCTATTTTCTGTGTTCGGCTCGAAGCACTTATCCTAAAACCGATTCGGTTCTATATTAAAATGGCTGCTTGGGTAACGTTTACAAGTATGGGATCACTACGAGGATAGCTTTAAAAAGTTTTCCTCTTAGACGAACAACCTTTTAAAGAAATATTAAAGAGGCATGGTATACATTGAAATAGATGCATGTATTTAAAAGCAGCCTCTTTCATTGTGCTTACAGCTGACGTGAGATACTGGGACATATAATTGTATGTCGCCGCTGCTCGCTTTCTGAATGACTGAAAAGTAATATCATATCTACATTACAGACAAGAGTGAAGGGATCTATATATGAAATATTAGTTTACAATACTAGCAGTAAATCTTGTAAGGATTTTTCGCTATTAGTTCGAATCAATTTGCGGGAGGTGGGGGCAACATTGTGTTTTAGCAACCTTGATAAACACCACGGCCAGTAACGTCATACTAAGTAGAATAAATAAATCAAAAACGTCGTATATAATTTGTTCATGTATATTCATATTGTTTTCTGTTGGGGAATTTACATGTCTCTCTTCTGATTCCATAGGCATGCACAGGTTAGAAGTCACGTGTGAGCGATGCGGTTCACATATTGGTCACGTGTTCAATGATGGACCAGCTCCTACGGGGCTTCGGTACTGCATGAATTCAGCCGCCATGTTATTTGTACCAGGACCTGCTCACGATATGACAAATATCGTACCACATCAACCTCTGGGCAAAAAATAAACATTGTTGTTCATCGTAATTGTGTAAAATAAATGTACATGCTATTCAAAGGAGTGAAGTTTCATTAATGGAACTGATTCTAGATTTGCATTCATACTTCCCACCCCCAAAGATTTCTTTCACATAAATGTACTCAATTTTAAGGTTTAAAATCACCAATCCTGTCCTACTAGATATTTATGAAATAACTATGCTACTGTTCATCTTACCGAAACTTGTTAATGAGGTTAAAGACAGTGCCATATGGAAGGTAATGACATATCTAAAGGGGTGTTACGGGGTGTCATGTAGTGCCTAATTTTATCTGCACACGACCCTATACAGGAACCCTGCTGGTCACTGGGCTGTGTGTGGCCGTATTTGAGTATCTGATCAGTAGTCCGGTTTAACCGGTGGAAGGCAGGTGTGTTTCTTGGACGACCTATGCTGAGTGAACTTGGGCGTTGTTGCAGTTTTCCTTGTGTGGACTGGGAATACAATATCCCGTGTGGATGTCTCAGGTCTAAACCTTAAGCATCTACTCAATTCTGTATAGAATTGTATAGTTTTGAAATACGTCAACTCGGTGACCAGATTTCTTATCTATTGGTATGATGGACCGTGTTGACTCAACATTGTCATTTGGACTCGCCACACAATCTGCAATAGACACTGGTCCACCATTCATCGCATAGGATTCCGAGTTACAGTTACGGACAGTGTCGGGACCTGTCGTCGTCTGGAGTCAGCACGTGCCAGTCATGAACTTATTTTTTTCGATTTTCCTTGTTTTTGTACATAAGTAAAAAAAAAAATCATAGTGTTTGTTTAATCGTTTCGTTTTTTGACTGACAGAGGTCATCCCGGAGTTTTTGCAATACATAGTTATCTTTCATTAATAAAGAATTTACCCAAACAACCAAGGTTGGGTTGGGACACAGGGATTGCAACACCCCCTCCCCATCCTTTTTGGATGAATATTTTGGTGTTTGTTTCTTTTTTAGACCCTTTTGGGATCTTTAATCTTCCCTTTCTTGTGTGGAAAAGGTACAAACTTGGGTCGCAACCTCCACCACCATTGAACGTTTTCTGGATAGGCCACTTTTAATCTGATTTCCGACGAACAAGATAAAAGAGGGGATCAGGTCATGATGCATAACATCACTAAAGATACTTTATCAACCGGAGAACAGGAAGTATCAAAATTGCATGTGCCAAATACTATTTTCTTTTTGAAATATTGCATCCAGCTTTGTTGTTTCTCGTCAAAATATGACGTTTATGGAATACAAACCTATTGTCAAATTCAATGCACTAACAACAAACAAATGGATGTACATATGAAGATCCAATATATGTGATTCGGTTACCCGGAAGTTTAATTTAAGTGTCCGGATCAAAGAGGATCCACTGTAAAATGAACATATTACTTTATTCTGCTTGGTAGAAATTTTCATGGAAAAGTCTTCACACTGTGGAAACAGAATTCAGTGACGCGAATAACGTAGTCAAAAAGAACGCTTCCATACCAAAAGTCACCTTTTTCATAGCCAATACAGCCCCTATTAGAGCAGATACAGCCCCTATTAGAGCATATACAGCCCCTATTAGAGCCGATACAGCCTCTATTAAAGCAGATACAGCCCCTATTAGAGCATATACAGCCCCTATTAGAGCATATACAGCCCCTATTAGAGCCGATACAGCCCCTATTAAAGCAGAGACAGCTCCTAGTAGAGCAGAGACAGCCCCTAGTAGAGCAGATACAGCTCCTAGTAGAGCAGATACAGCTCCTAGTAGAGCAGAGACATATCATGGGTACTATTAGACGCACAGTTTTTAGGAACATCTTACCAAAACAAAAGTCCTTACCATTACTATACGAGCACGACTCGAAACTTTGGTCACTAATACTTCTTTGTAACCAAGGATTTCTTATCGTCGAATACACACACACAGACGTATACATATATATATACATATATATATACATACACACCAATAAACCATACAATTACGTCTGTTACACGACAATCGAGAAATCCTTGGTTACAGAACACTCAGTTCATTAATGAAGCTAGAGACAATGAGTTTACGACATATTTAGTTTGCACATGTTTTTTCTTCTCTTTTGGATTAACGGAAGTATGTAGATATTCGTTTGATTCATGGCACATGTAACAGCTTAATGCGCAAAGTCCGTCGTTGGTTGGTTGTGTTACTTCACGTCAGGAATTTTTTACTGATTGACACGTCACCAGTTGTACATGTAAGTGAAGTGCCACAAATCTAACGCTTACGGACGTAGCAGTGAGGGTTCTTAAACGTCCCAACGCCTGTCGCGACTTCCGGGTTTTAGGTCATATCCGAGATTCTCACTTCTAAATGCCGATCGTTTTGGGAAGGAGCAATCACTACCTATGTCGAGGTCTTAGATTTGACGTGGTCATAACTCACGACCTTCCCGCTACGAAGCGAACGCTCCATCACTGAATTACCGCCATATAGTTACTCTTATAACTTTGACCCCAATCATGTATATACATGTACTTTTGAAGAATTGACAAGGTCTGTCTCTTGGCTTGTTACAACTTCAGTGCTAGTACGATAATAGATTTTATTCATCTAAATTTTATTAACAGAAATTTTAACAGGTCCGGTCGGACGTCTATACCAAGATATTTTTTCGTCCGTGGCAAAATATATGCGTCTCGGGCGGGCGGTTATTTCAGACATTGGGCAAGCATCTTGGGGTCATCCCAAAACCTAATTTCTGTGGGAACGAGGGGGTTCTTTATGGGGATAGGAGGGACAAACCCTATCTCATAATTGTTGAATATATTTAAAATGTATTTGATGTCCCGAATCCAAACCCATATAAATTCCTACTGTACATATCAAATATTTGAGTATTCTGATAGGTAAGTGCCTTGGTGTCACCCCAACTCCCATCATTAATTGATTGTTCAAATATCTTTAAAATGGTTGAGATTTCAACCCTTAAATTAAATATAGTCTTGTTGCACATCACATAATGCACTGAGCACCGTTTTTGTTCATCGTTTTCCCACCCAAATTGTCATTCAGTGAAAATGAAAATTCCGAAATCCTATTGCACATCTAAAGAACGCCACCAATCGTTTCCCAGAAGATGATTTAGCTATTGCGTAAAATGTATGAGGAGTTCTGGGAACCAGACGTTTTTCTTTAAATAAGAAATCATCGTTTTTTGTACCTCATTTTTGCCCCCGGGACAAAATTAACAATTCCGAAACCGGATTGCACATCCACAGGGCACCGCCCATCATATTCCAAAAGACTAATTGGTTACTGCTTAAAATAAAAGTGGAGTTTTGCGAAAACGAAAGTGTGACAGAGGGACATGCGGACCAAAACAACAACATTAATAAAGAAGCACACATGTACAATTTGGAAAGAATTTGTTTATATTCTATAATCATATCATGGTAACATATCTTCAACGTCAAGTACTGGCAATTCTTCTCTCTAATCAACTTCCGGAATAAAGTCCAAGCCCTGTAAGACAAATTAAGAATTCTTAGCTGCAAAGCAGAAAATAGAGTATGAATGCAAGCACACCATACATCTCAAACTGATGAATGCTCCCTGAACTGCATCTAATAAATGAACTACTTCATAACTTCCAGTGGCGGATTTAATGGGGGGAAGGGGCGCAGCCGGCGCGCGCCCCCACTTAAAATTTTAAATTTAAGGTAAACAGTGGCATCTTGTTTAGAAAAATGCAAACGATAAAAGAAGCAATAATTTCTTCCACTTTCGGAGAAATAAATGACCAAATCTTTTGATTTATTAAATTGCTTTTATTGGGAGAACTTAATTTTTTCCCCAAAAAACCCTTAAAATTTGCGTAATTTTATTAATTTCACCCTATCAAAAAATAACAAAAATAGTAAAAAGGACTACATATAAGACATATTTCAAGCCCCATAAAAACTGTAAAATCCAGGAGCTTCTGGGGCTCGCCCCGAGCCCCCAACGAGGTCTTCGCCCTGGACCCATTTGGGGCCTCAAGACGGCCTCACACCCCCTGTCTAAAAAAAGTACGCCCCCTCTAACTGCGATTCCTGGATCCACCCCTGACTTCAGTTCACATTATAAATGACTTGCACAATGATCAACTGTTGAAATATTTTTTGATGTTGACCTTTACTAATTGACCTTGAGTGATATTTGTCTGAAAGTCATTTACCTATTATCTATTTGTGTGATGTATGATCAATACTTGTTCAACAAGAGGCCCATGGGCCACATCACTCACCTGAGTCACCTTGGCCCATATCTGAAGACTTTCCATATATATTTGCATGTAAAACCTAATAGTCCCTATTATGGCCCAAACTACCCTTTGCAAACTTGAATCTACACTATGTCAGAAAGCTTTCATGTAAATGTCAACTTCTTTGGCCCAATGGTTCTTGAGAAGAAGATTTTTAAAGCTTTTTCCTATATTTGTATGTAAAACTTTGATCCCCCTCCCCCACTTGTGGCCCCATCCTACCCCCCCGGGGGGGGGGGGGCATGATTTGAACAAACTTAAATCTGCACTATGTCAGAAAGTTTTCATGTAAAAATCAGCTTTTCTGGCTCAGTGGTTCTTGAGAAGAAGATTTTTAAAGATTTTTCCTATATATTTGTATATAAAACTTTGATCCCCTATTGTGGCCCCATCCAAATCCAGGGGCCCATGATTTGAACAAACTTGAATCTGCATTATGTCAGGAAGCTTTCATGTAAATCTCAGTTTTTCTGGCTTAGTGGTTCTTGAGAAGAAGATTTTAAAAGTTTTTCCCTATATATTTATATGTAAAACTTTGATCCCCCCTTATGGCCCCATCCTACCACCGGGAGCCATGATTTGAACAAACTTGAATCTGCAATATGTCAGGAAGCTTTCAGGTAAATTTCAGCTCTTCTGACCCAGTGGTTCTTGAGAAGAAGATTTTTAAATGACTCCACCCTATTTTTGCATTTTTGTGATTATCTCCCCTTTGAAAGGGACATGGCCCTTCATTTGAATAAACTTGAAAGCCCTTCACCCAAGGATGCTTTTGGCCATGTTTGGTTGAAATTGGCCCAGTGGTTCATGAGAAGAAGATGAAAATGTGAAAAGTTTACAGACAGACGGACAGACAGACAGATGGACGCCGGACAAAATGTGATCAGAAAAGCTCACTTGAGCATTCGGCTCAGGTGAGCTAAAAACTGTTGAAATAAGGAACTTTATCCTCATATAAGGTATGTAGTGAGTGAACTTGAATGACCTTTCCAAAATTACCTTGAGAGACCTTGGTCAAAAAGACAAATAACTGCTGAAATATTGTTGAAATGAAGGGTTTTAAAATATATATATATATAATGCATATGTTCTGAGTGACCTTGACCTTTCCAAAATGATCTATGAAAATACATGAGGGTATGAACAGCAATGCTTCACGCCTGTACACTTTTCATGGAGAGCTACTGTGCTTCATATTTATGCTGGTGTAAATCACTGCAATCATGCCCTCAAGTATTTTCAAAAAATAAAATTTATTTCTCAGGCATATCTATGCAGCCATGTACAGTGAATTATATACATATGGAAGTCTTGCTATTAGTCTTTCTAGTACTCGGCAAACACTCTGTCTCACAATGTTTTATTTTTTTCCTATACTTGAATGCTCGTCATTGTCTCACCACTGTGACTTATCATATACTCATGTTTTATATCTGTCACACAGTTCCCGCAATATTGTTACTATATGTTATGAATCTCCATGAGAAGGAGATTCAAAATGAATGATTGGACAATGCCATTGGCAAAGCAAACAATAAAGAAATTTCTCCCTGCATCCATTGTTTCTATGTATCCCTCATAATACATACAACCTAGACATTAATTCAACTAGAATTTTCTGTTGGATACGAGGAACAAAAATTTGTGTGGAGCATGACTCTAATCAAAGCAAATAGTACCTGGTATATAATTTATAAATATTACAGGTTGAGAAAATCTAAAATTAGAAAAACATGATTTCTTTTCAAACACATTTTTCTATTTTTACATGAGTGAGTAGGAATACCTGTGTGACCAATATGCAAGTGATGAATTTATATGTAGAGTGCTCTTTGTATTTAGTCATTCCAGCTCAAGACTGCAAGCATATCAGTCACAATACCAACCCCAATCCTGTCCTTCAATTTAAGGTTGATCGATCCTCATGTGATGTCATAGGTTTTTACAAAATCTTTATTTTATTAAATTTTGCGCATGATTGAAATATATCTTTCAGAGGAATTGTATTCACTGAATAAAATAAAAAAATTGGTAAACTTTTGATACTGAAAAAGTTTTTATTTTCCATAGATAATCAATTATTTATAATTCTAAAATTTTTGTCAAGGGCAATAACTCCTATGCTGGAATTTCCTCAACTGCATGTCTATGACACAATGATTTCACTAATATCCACAATCAGTTTTTATATATCTATGAATTATCAGATTTCTTAAACTCTTGACATTTGAAATTTGTCATTTCAACAAGTTTTTATTAATTTTCATCATTCTGTTTAACGAAAATGTGCAATTTTTTTATGGTAATATATGCTTCTGTTTTTGCATGTCTGACATCTTTAAAAGGGTGGCAGCATGCACATTTTCTTTGGTTATTGGTTAGATTAAACTATATTGAGTGAAAATTGATACAGTTTTTCCACTTTTAACCATTATTATAGATAAGTCACATGAGGATCGACCCACCTTAATGTTGTTACATTTTACCCGTTTTGTAAATTCTAAGACAGCACTTTATTACATTTATGTTGAACAATGTTGTCAGTAAAATGTACAGGTCTTAGAGGTGCTACTAGTGGAGTTTTTTCCCTTATTTATTTGGTACCATTCCCAATGCCAAGTACTACTGATTTCCCCCCAATTTTAAGGCTAAAACTGTCCATTAACAAACTGCCAAGTCTTTGTAATTCGAGTCTTGTAATTTGTTTGTATAAAACATATGAGTTAACTAATTTCTTCACTTCCTAAATATATAAAAAACAGAGAGTAGTGGTCAATAAAATGGTGCTGGTTTGTAACACTTCTTCATTATTTAATATATGGTGTGCACATGTATTCAGTGTTAATTTTAAAACATGCCATTTGTTGACATGAAAGAGAATTCCAAATTTGTTTTATTTTGATGCTATTTTTCCCAATTGAATGGGTATTGGTACCATTCCCATATGACAAGAAAAAAAACCCATGGATGCTACCTGCAATATTTGGTGTTTTGATTTGATTTTTGAATAAGTATAAATAATCATTGTTCTGACTGAGACTGGTCAAATTAGAACATGATACATGTAAGTATGATATGTTTACAGTAAGGTCATTAGGACAAAATCATGTTTACTGTTTGTACTGAACTGACAAGAAACTGATGTTGGTTAAAAGAAAGAGAAATGACCAGTATTGATATCATGATTGTACATTATGACAGTATCTAGTAGCAGTTTACAAGTACAGACCCGGCAAACTGCAGATACTGCAGATACTTACCCGTCGAACGTATCTGCTCCCCATTATATAGTAATCTCTGTGACTCAATAAAAAGTCTGTTGGGTCAAATGTGTCTCTTTGTACACTCTGAAATAAAATGTAAAATATAAAGTAGTGCCATGACATGACAAAAGCAGTCTTATTCCATGCATACAGATAAAACCCTTGTTCCTAATTTGTAATGTTGCACATGATTATCTATATAATATCACTTTTATGCACTAATTTTGTGTGTACTCAGCAATAAATGACAATTGCAGCAGCAAAATTATTTGTTATTACGGCACAATGGAGATTTATATCTTTGGGCACATAATTAACAACAAACGGTATCAAAATCATCTACCATGTACAATGCACGTTCGACAAGTTGGGGGCATGCATGTCTTCCCCTACAACGGATCTTTTCACTAAAACACAATTATCCATCTTTAGTGAAAAAATATAAACATTACCATTAATTAACAGATGATTGAAAATAATGATAAATCTGTGTAATACTGAAAAAGTCTGATACACACTCAGCTTGGCACGAATTGCCTCTACAAAATTGATAACAATCAACAAATTTCACAACAATGTTGTTGCATGAGGGAGAAGGCGGCTGAAATTCAATGCAACTCATGAGAACTTTTGGTATAAATATATTTGCAGTAGTGTTAGACATCTCTGCACGTTTTACTTATTTTTTTGTGTGAAACACAAAGAGTTGTACTCCTTGGGTGTTTAGCTAGAGATCTTGATAATGGGGAAGTGTTCCCAACCTGTTTAAAGGCTAAGAAATCAACCTACAGGTAATAATGATTGACGACCTATGGAAGACAATAGGAAGACCTACAAAAATTGACTTATACACATCAAAGCTAATAAGACTTTGTGATTTAGCACGCACATGTCTCAAATATCTGTAGTATTTGTACACAAACAAGTTTGATTTAAAAAAATAAAGGGAAAAAAAAACCGGCTAACCTGCTGCGAGATCATTCAACTTTCCTGAGTTAAATCATGAGTATCCTAAACTTCATTTTTATTTCGTTTGTTCTGCGCCACCTTTAGTTGTCAAGCTATCTAGAATACTTTTATCATTAAAGGACTCATCATTTTACCGAATTTCCTCAATAAACCATAAACAAGTCTACTTACTAAGGCTACTCACCTTGTCATTATAACGAATGAATCGGAAAAATTTATCGCATAACATGCCAGGGGCACAGAGAAACCCAACCGACAGTAAGGTGGATGGAAGAATTGACCACCACATTCTTTTATTTGCAGATTCCGAATTCGGTTTCGTCCTTGATGAGGACCACCGGAAGTAGAATAATTTCGCTCCGTGGTTAGTTCGGTCCGTATTAATTTCGTTTAATTTCTTCCACTTTGACAGTTGATGAATATGCTGTTGATTCAATGCCATGGATAAATACATTATGTAAATAAATGATAAATAAAGAAATCAAAAAGGAGATAAATAAACAGATAAACGACTTGAACAAATAGGTAAATCAAAGTGTCTGGCGGAGGGGAGAGTCGAGGGGGGGGGGGGGGGGGACAATAACAGAGAGAGAGAGAGAGAGAGAGAGAGAGAGAGAGAGAGAGAGAGAGAGAGAGAGAGAGTCTAATAAAAATTAAACTTCGTCTCTTTTCTTGGGTATCATGTATATGAACAAGAGAAGATAACGAGCAGTAATCAATCTCACAAATCCTATACAGAATACAAAATTAAGAGTAGGGCAAACATAAACTCCTGGACATATCAGAGGTGGAATCCGACCATGTCTACCCTCTGTTGACTGGTCACACTCACCATGGATCCTATAAAACCTCTGTTGACTGGTCACACTCACCATGAACCCTATAAAACCTCTGTTGATTGGTCACACTCACCATGAATCCTATAAAACCTCTGTTGATTGGTCACACTCACCATGAATCCTATAAAACCTCTGTTGATTGGTCACACTCACCAGGAATCCTATAAAACCTCTGTTGATTGGTCACACTCACCAGGAATCCTATAAAACCTCTGATTGATAACAACTTTCCATTTTATTTGGTTTGTATATTGGATTTAAAATCAGTTAGTAGTATTGTTAGTAGTACTATGTGATGAATATTTCTACTTGCAATACGATCGATGGCGCCCATGGATTGCAAATTAATTACGTATGTACACACAAAATCTTACTTGCGTTTTTATGCACACAGGATGTAATATGAAACAAATATTGCTGTTTTCAAAATACATATTCTAAGTAGTTCCCAGCCGTTCCTCTGAGTATTTTGTATGTACATGTATTTGTTGGTGTAATTATGGTTGCAGATAGGAGATAGGGGATTCTTACTCCTCCTAGGCACATGATCCCACCTCTGGTATATCCAGGGGCCCGTGTTTGCCCTATTGTTATTTTTTTTTTCTTTATAGGATTTGAGATTGATCACAGTTCGTTATCTTCGCCTTTCATAGAGAAATAAAAGGTATAGGTAAAACACACTTAATGAAACGGTAAACGGTACGTTTATCGGATAAATTTATTTTGTGCGATGGAAATATTGGCGTTTTTATTGGATGACAAAAATTATTCAAATTGAAAGTGTCAAAATTTGATTCAAAACTATGGCAAGCCCTTTTACTATTTATTCGAAAAATAAGATATCTCTTTGAATTAAAGAGATATCTCTTATTTTAAAGAGATATCTCTTAATCTTAAGAGATATCTCTCTAGAAAAGAGATATCTCTTTCACTTAGAGAGATATCTCTTTCATTTAGAGAGATATCTCTTTCACCTAGAGAGATATCTCTTTCACTTAGAGAGATATTTCTTTTACCTTTAGAGATATCTCTTACACTTAAAGAGATATCTCTTTCACTTTAAGAGATATCTCTTTCACGTAGAGATATATCTCTTATACTTTAAGAGATATCTCTTTCACTTAGAGAGATATTTCTTTTACTCTGAGAGATATCTCTTTTACTTTGAGAGATATCTCCTTCACTTAAAGAGATATCTCTCTAAGAATTCCTAGAGAGATATCTCTCAAAGTATATGAGATATCTCTTTAATCGTTGAAAAAGAGATATCTCTCAAAGAGAAAGAGATATATCTTTCCAATATTTTTATTAGTTTGAATACTTAAGTACTCCTCCCTAAAACGGAAGCCCGCCAAAGCAAATCTTACCATGATGGCTGGGGTGTTACTAAAACGCGGAACGGAAAACGGAAAATATATGCAATAAAGTCATGAGGAGGTCAACATTTTGCAAAATCAAAAGGCTTATTTTGAACAAGGAATGCGGAAATTACAGAGAGAACAGGAAATCATCCTCAGAATCCACCATTTCGTATTGATACCTCATACTAAAGCATTATTATGTATTTTTACACGGTGTGTTTTGCGGATGAATGTACCAACAGGCGCTTGCTTAATATTTTGCATATAGTAAGTTTTAATAAAAATATTAAGCAAGCGCCTATTGGCACCATCTTTTTTCCCGGCTTTGTCACCCCCACCCCCCACCCACCCCAGATTTTGACAGTACGTTGTTTCACAAATGAAGAAAAAATAAATAAGGTAACATACTGAAAAGACTTGAATTATAATTTATTACTTTATTCTGGCTGGTATAGTAAGGAAAGATTTTATGAGCCCATCCATTGAATAAAAGGTACACCCCCTCCCCCGAAAACAACATTGTAAAAGATAAAATAATTCTTTGAACAATTTCCCCTAAACATAGCCTTTTTAAATCGAACGTGCTTTTAATCGAACTACATATGTTAAGATAAATGAATTTGAATTTAGTTCTACACCTGGTACAATATACATTGATCCTGCGGATTAGTGTTGAAACTTGAGAGATACAACAGGAAAGAAATATTGAAACAAAACCGATGTTAACTAGGGTGAAGTTTACGACCAATAGTTAGAGAAATTAACAGATTTATTTCATAATATATGAAGTAGCTAAAAACCTAACACAGAATTTATACTTGAATGGAATTAAAAGTCATCTCATTCTTAATCCAAATGTTAAGCTATACAAGTATTTAGTTTAAAAATTAACTGCCAGAAGTCCTCACTATTTAGGATTGGAGTGTTGCGGTTACTAAGTTTCCTGTTAGTTAAAAAATGATAAATCAGACAAAAGATGTTTAACTTGTTGACTAAATAAGATCATGAATTATAATTGTTTTATACATATCACACTCCTTGTTGTAAGTACACACATACACGGTATTATGTGTAAATACGTGTACATGTGCGTTAATGACGTTTTGCCACCGGGTGGGGGGGGGGGGGATAAACCACGTGTGTTCTTTTCATTCTCTACCCATAGGTTAGGTGTCACTGCTCGCTAACACCCCTGTCATTGCCAAAATTTCGAAATTCTTGTAAAATACCTTGTAAATTCTTATACTAACGTTTAACTAAATTCGATTAATCAATTTATAATGCAAAATTTTAAGATAATGTTGTTTTATCGCTTGTAAACAATTCCCAAATTGTTGATTTTAATCAAAATGGACCCCCACCCCTGATTTTTACCGTTATCTTATCTACATTAATCATTCTAATTCTTAAATTCTGTTCCGTTTCGTTTTCCGTTCCGCGTTTTAGCAACACCCTGATGGCTGCAATCCCGTGGGAAGATTTTGCTTTTTACCGCATGTGAAATGTATACATTTACAGGTAACAAAAAACAAAGACAATAAATTGATGAAATATGCGAGCTAGACTAGATTTCGCCTCTCGGCAACTTGACAATATTACCCCAACCACCTCTTCAACCTTTCCCGCCATTTGTAGGCTAGAAGTACTTTGCTTGGTTAAAAAATAGGGTTACATCATTTCACTGACAATGCAACAGGGAGAAGTCATTATGATCACCGGGGGAAAATCTAAAGAGATATCTCTTTATATTAAAGAGATATCTCTCTAACTTAAAGAGATATCTCTTTTTACATCGATAGAGAGATATCTCTTTACGCTAGAGAGATATATCTTTCTCTCTGAGAGATATCTCTCTAGCTTTGAGATATATCTCTCTAGCTTTGAGAGATATCTCTCAAAGAGAAAGATATATCTCCCAAGCGTAAAGAGATATCTCATTTGCTTAAAGAGATATCTCTTTTGTTTAAAGAGATATCTCTTTAAACAAAAGAGATATCTCCCTAACGTAAAAAGATACCTCTCTAACTTACAGAGATATCTCTTTAACCAATAAAGATATCTCTCTTATTTAAAGAGATATCTTATTTTATGAATAAATAGTAAAAGGGCTTGCCATACAAAACAGTAAAAAACAATTCTTACTTTGCTGTATCTGAGTAGCATTGATGACATGAACATGTCGTTTACAATTTCATATTTGTTACAATTTTCAGCCTAAATAAGACACTTCATGGTTTTTGGTTAGGAAGCATAGAGCACATGCATGATCAGACACTTTATTGGCACAATGTGTGAAATGATCATACAAATGAAATTCATATAGGTTAAAGGGTCTGATCACACCTGCGTTCTATCAGTTTAAAATCAAAACGTGGATGACTTTATTTTGAATACGTATTTTCAAAAAATGCTCCCTTTTGTGACGTCATAGAAGCAATTTCGCATAATGTTATCGCCACGTCTAACTTCAACAAGCACATATTCGTATATATTATAGTAATTAAGTTTATTAGACATTTGATTGATTTTAAACTGGTGTTTATAAAGGCATATAATAGTGTACCAAATGTAGACCTTTCTAAATTTCATCTCAGACTTAAGCTTCCTCTGACAATTACATGTATTTACTTTGAAGTTGTACCCTGTACTGGAGTCCCTGAACGCAGAAAACACGCCTCGTGTACGTAGAATCTACGAGAGTGTTGTGCTTTCACTTCCGGACTGTTGTAGTATTGTATTGCTGCGGGTTTACCAGGCTTTAAGGACACCAATGTTTGCTGCTATATTGGACTTACAGATTCCTACTCTTTCCATTTATTTATTGTGAAAGTCTTCAAAAACATCATGCGGTACTTTTTTGTAATGTAAAACATTAAAATCTAACAAATATAATTTTTTAGAAAGGTTCATCGAACTGTTATATAATTTTGCATTTCTGCTTCAAATTTTTGTGTAAGAAAAGAACATATGTTATTGTTTTTTCTTCTTTCTCTCTCCTGCTTTGTATAGTCAGTATACAGTATATCTCTTTATCAAATATTTTGAAATTAAAGTTAGAGGAAATTAAGACAGACGCATTTTAAAATGATTCAACACTCTGAGTCATAAAGATGCCCCTATGGTCGGCTTTGTCAGTTTCTTTACTCTGACATCAACTGAAACGGGCCGTTAGTGTATTCCTTGATGATAAGATAGGGGCTGTGGCATGGTTTACTTAGATGTTAGAAGATTCACAGCACACCTTCAAGTTCCGAAAAAATAAACAAAATTCCGTAAACAAATTTAACGTTCCGGTGACAAATTTTGGGGCTGTAGCATGTTATGTATCAATTTAACCTAGGATTAAACAAATTCTGCACTTTTATCATAATTAAGTAAAAACATGGATCTTTGCGCACATGCGGGTCGGGAAGGTCTGTTAATGGGGATTTGATCAGAAATACACTGTTCGTTCCGCACCACCGACCTTGAAGCAGGCAGACCTCTTACTCACACATTATAAAACACAGCGCTCTCCCTCACCGAGTCATTTACACGATGAAGACTCCACTCGTCCCCGTGTTTGTGATTTTGGTATTGTTTCTGGAAAAAAAAATCTTTGTGCTGTTGGTTACAAATAGTGTCCATTCCTTCTCTATCGTTGTTCTTTTCGGTGTCATTCTTTTTTCTTTTTTTTTTTTAGAGTTTCCTCCGTGATGTGGCACCTCAGAGAGATAGACGCTTGCCCCCCGTTGGTGCCACTATTGACCAACTCATCGCTGGTTCAATGGGGGGAATAGAAGGTAGGAACCACACTCAGTCTGTTGTTATAAATGTATAAATCATTTTAATCGCAAATACAACTATTGTATTAGAGCTATGGCTTTAAAATTAATTCTCAATGTGGAAAAAGTCTGACTTAATATAGATTTATTGCTTTTAAGAATAAACCATTCCATATCAAACTTTTGATTTTCAATGCAGGCGTAGTTCTAAGCTTGCCCCAGAGCCTATGAATTAAATACTGTAAATATATTTAATTGATTATGTAAATAATTAATTGATATTTCTAGTTTAAATTTATGCACGGTTATTGTATCTGCTGTATCCATTAAGTATTTATACAGTACTACAAATAGTGACATGCAGTTTTAAGTACCTGTATAGTATTACAAATAGTGACATGCAGTTTTAAGTACCTGTATAGTACTACAAATAGTGACATGCAGTTTTAAGTACCTGTATAGTATTACAAATAGTGACATGCAGTTTTAAGTACCTGTATAGTATTACAAATTGTGACATGCAGTTTTAAGTACCTGTATAGTACTACAAATAGTGACATGCAGTTTTAAGTACCTGTATAGTACTACAAATAGTGACATGCAGTTTTAAGTACCTGTATAGCATTACAAATAGTGACATGCAGTTTTAAGTACCTGTATAGTATTACAAATAGTGACATGCAGTTTTAAGTACCTGTATAGTATTACAAATAGTGACATGAAGTTATAAGTACTTGTATAGTATTACAAATAGTGACATGCAGTTTTAAGTACTTGTATAGTATTACAAATAGTGACATGCAGTTTTAAGTTCATGGTTTTGACCTAAAGTGAAAAAAGTACAAATTTAGATTATAAACAGTATATGAAAGGTGAAGATAACATGTAACGAACAGTGATCAATATCATAACTCCTGTAAGCAATGCAAAATAGAGTTGGGCAAACACGGACCTCTGGATATGATTAAATGGAAATAGTTATAATCTTAAATAATAAATTTTCAGCAAATTTTTCTAGGGATAATTTTTTTTCGAGATTTTTTTCCAAAAGTCCTGGTGCGTGGTGATACTGTTGTTGTAATTTAATGTCCAATAAGTTAAACATGCAAAAAGAAGCCTTGCTTGCATTTAATTGAAAATTTGACAAAAGCTAGTCGATGGCTTTTAAAGAAAAAAAGACTCTCGTATTGATTTATGATAATCAGAGACTGAATCATAAAGGTGTTAATAGATTAATTAACAGAAACGTGCAAGTTGTTTCAAAATGGTTAGTGATGGTTCGTGTGTGAAATCAATGCCATAAAACACACTGTCCTTTACATGTACCTGAAGCTAAGTCATATAAAAAGTTATAACTACGCACTCAGGCTATCATTTTTCTTTCTACTTCAACTTTTTCGCAATATACCAATGTCTGTTACATAATTTGGGAACGTAACATCTTCAGGGTCAGCGGCATCTGATGAGTGAATGGTGTCAAATTCAGTTGGGGAAACCATTTTTTTAAAAAGATGATTTGTAAGGAGAGCGTAACGAATTTGATAAAACCATTACCGTCAGGGGAATGATCAAAGGTCTGCTGTCAACGCTCCTATTAACCTTTGAGGCTGAAGTAGACGGAACACCGGCATAGTTAATAATTTTCTTCAGACGCAAACGTATGTGAAAGAGAACAGAAAACTTCTTATAGCTCTCACAACCGGGGTCTAAATGCCAGCGAAAGTCAAACGAACACGTTCAAGAAACTTTTTTTCTGGAGCATTTATAAAAATAATTTTATGCATAGTCCCTGTATGAATATGGGATGGTAGATGAATATTTCATTACGCACCGATGTAATGGTATATAGTAAAAAATGTGCCAAATCCATATTCCTAATCTATGAAACCAGAATCGTCGTGGTTATTGGATATAAAGGTATAGCCATTTTCTTTGTAAATACTTTGTGATATTATCAGAATTATTTTTATTTACATATTATATAATTTTTAAAGGGATAATCCCCCCCCCCCAAAGTTGATAAATTTGACGCGAAATATCAGATTTCGGCGTTCGAAGACTAATCTAAAGGATGTCTTGATCGAATGTTGTATTCACGGACAAAAAAACGATAAACGGCCTCAAACAAGGTTGAATTCCCAGAATAGTTTCGTACACATCAGTGGAGGTGTGGAGGCTGATAGATAATAAATTAAACACCTACTGAACTTCTAAAAACGATTCAGAGCAACTCAATTCTTGCTTCCCCAATAATGAAAACAAAAAAGACTACGTGAGTTCATTATCGTTGCTTGCTGTCTTTGACATTGTTTGCGATGTGATGCTTTACAATTTCGCGCATGGAATCATTCTTTCAAAATCACAGAAAATGAAACACAGTTGCGTTCGCAATTCATTTTTGTTGTTTATTTTTTGTAAAAGTACGCCATAGCAAAATGTTTTATAGTTCCTAAGGCGCAGAGATAAATAGATGTAATGACTTTGTATGGAACGCCGTTTCTGCCTTATAGTGTAAATCAGCCTTACGTTATGTCGATACAGCTTTACGTTATGTGGATACATCATTACGTTATGTGGTTACATCATTACGTTATGTCGATACCTCTTTATGTTATGTGGTTACATCATTACGTTATGTCGATACCTCTTTATGTTATGTGGTTACATCATTACGTTATGTCGATACCTCTTTATGTTTTGTGGTTGCATCATTATGTTATGTGGTTACATCATTACGTTATGTGGTTACATCATTACGTTATGTCGATACCTCTTTGTGTTATGTGGTTTCATTATTATGTTATGTGGTAACATCATTACGTTATGTCGATACCTCTTTATGTTATGTGATTACATCATTATGTTATGTGGTTACATCATTACGTTATGTGGTTACATTACTACGTTATGTGGTTACATCATTACGTTATATCGATACTTCTTTATGCTATGTGGTTACATCATTACGTTATGTCGATACCTCTTTATGTTATGTGGTTACATCATTACGTTATGTCGATACTTCTTTACGTTATGTGGTTACATCATTACGTTATGTTGATGCTTCTTTATGTTATGTGGTAACATCATTATGTTATGTGCAAACATCATTATGTTATGATAAACTTTCAAGTGATCCAGATTGATACAGATGCAAAATGGCGCGCTTAAATTCGAACGTTGTGTTTTCAGAATTATTACATTGTCAGGCCTGTGCCCTTTTTAAAATTTGTCGTCTTTTCGTTATTTCGAGGCGAAAAGACGACAAAATGAAAGCGACTGTATCATGTAGATAACATGAAATAAACGCAAAGAAATTATTTGCCAATTGCATACCGATAGAATGAAATACATAAAGAGCATCGTATACATACAACACATTCAATTCTTGCAAAATACAGTACATACACATAAGTAATGCACATAGCATGCTTACCTAGAAAACGCATTAAATGCGGACAGCTATTTACATGAATGTGTACTTTTAAAATGTTAGATGCTCGTTCTGCTGATAAATCTACGAAACAAAATCATAAACTCCGTTTTTATTTCGACAGTTGTGATTCCATTATACAGATTGCGACACGCTGAACCCACAGGGATCTGAAGTATGGACACTATTTACGCCCCCCCCCCCTCCTTTCTGATTTTTTTGCGGTGATAATTTCTCCGAAATGTGTGGATTCCCTGTCTATCCCATCCCAATTTCGATTTATGTAATCGTTTCACACTTTTTGTAAGCTTTAGGGATTGGCGTTCTACCGGTATGATAAAATAACGGTAGAAACTTGCAAAAAGTGTTAAAAGATCACAAATGGGATAGACAGGGAGTCCACAGATTGCTGCAAAGAAAAATCAGAAGTGTGGGGGTGGGTGGGGGGTGGGGGGGTGAGTAGTAGTGTCCATACTTCAGGTGCCTGTGATTGAACCCGTGCCAATAAGGGTGTCTCCAGTTGAATAGGGAAATATCTAAGTCGAATATTTTTCCCTTATTCAATGCTTGACCTGAGAGAGAGAGAGAGAGAGAGAGAGAGAGAGAGAGAGCACGCACGCGAGATGTCCTATTTCGATGTACAATGTTATTCGACAGGAGGAAAGAACATTGATCACTAAGTGTTAGCTTACAAGCATTCATGAATTTCAACTATTTAAACAAATTGTATTTACAATATAGTGGAAACTTACAAGAGTGATATCGGTGTTCATATTTGAATTCAATTAGAATTTTTAAAAAGAAAAATAATAGTTTGGGTTTGGACATAAAAATATTCAATTGTAAAGTACTAAAAGTCTCTCAACTTGCACGAAACTCTAAGTTTAACAATTCCTTCTTGATATTGTGATATACAAGTACGTAACATTGTTTTTTAAAGTAGGGGAAGGGTCATCCGGGGTTCACTTCACACTTGCAATAGAATTGTTGACAAGCAATAAAGTACTTCTGTCCAAATCTCATTATCTTATAAATCGTAGGAGGGGGTGGGGGGGGGGGGGGGGCAAAGATTAGTTCACTACACGTATTCTTCAATTCAGCACTTCCCGTGGGGATCCGGGTTAGAATAGGTACTCAGTACTCCTTGCTTGTCATAATAGGGCAATCCGAGGTCCCGTGTCACAGCAGGTGTGGCACGAAAAAGATCTCCCCTGCTCATAGGCCGTAAGCGCCGAACATAGACCTAAATTTTGCAGCCCTTCACCAACAATGGTGACGTCTCCATATTCAGTGAAATATTCTCGAGAGGGACGTTAAAAAATATATGTAATTCATCAATCAATTCAGTGCTTCAAACATCAACTACCTTTCATTACTATTTTTAAAAATGGGGAGGAGGCAACAAATCAATCGGACTTTGCATGTAGAAAATACGGGATCTGTGTGTTAAAATAACGAAAAAGTAAATTGTAAAGAGGGGATACACCAGGCACCCTGCCCACCCCAACCCCCTGTTTTAACGTGCCTGGTATAACATTCACACAAAGAGATTTCTTCAGTAGAATACAATTATCTGAGCACCATAATTTAATTCTAAAAGTTTCCTTCTTTGTATATGTAATTAATGATTATCCACAACGATCAGCAAATTTCATATTGAATTCCTATAAAGTCAGACAGAAAAAATAACGGGAAAACCTGTACATGTATTTTGTTGTCTTTCGGGCTTTTTTTAGAGGCGAAAAGTCGCTAATTATTGTTTTGTCGTCTTTTCACCTCGAAAGAACGAAAAGACGACAAATTCTAAAATGGCACAAATCAGTCACCATCCCTAACCCAATTTCATTTTAAAAGTAATCCAGGAAACACTCTGTTTGAATTTGTGAATTTTAGCGCGCTATTTTGCATCTGTATCAGTGTCGATCACATGAAAGTTTATCATAACATAATGATGTTTGCACATAACATAATGATGTGACCACATAACATAAAGAGGTATCGACATAACGTAATGATGTAACCACATAACGTAATGATGTACATATGCAACCACATGACATAATGATATAACCACATAACATAAAGAAATATTGACATAACGTAATGATGTAACCACATAGCATAAAGAAGTATCGTCATAACGTAATGATGTATCGACATAACGTAATGATGTAACCATATAACGTAATGATGTAACCACATAACATAATGATGTATCGACATAACGTAAGGCTGAATTACACTATAAGGCAGAAACGGCGTTCCATAACTTTGCAGCAGTCAATCTATGTGATATGATAGTCAACTAGTGGCGAAACTATCTGGTACATTACATATAGAAAATATTGCAAACATTACTATGCAACACATGCACGCACGCGCACACACAGATTGAAAAGGAGAGAAGCGTGTAAAAATGTCCGAGTTTATAGTACACGCCTTCACCCGTCCATGACGTTACAAACGGTTTATAGTAACGCCTTCTCCAGTCCATGACGTCACAAACCGTTTATAGTAACGCCTTCTCCAGTCCACGACATTACAAACGGTTTATAGTAACGCCTTCTCCAGTCCATGACGTCACAAACGGTTTATATTAACGCCTTCTCCAGTCCATGACGTCACAAACGGTTTATAGTACACGCCTTCACCAATCCATGACGTTACTCTTAAGGTTCTTAATAACATGACACCAGAATATATGAATGTTTTTGATTTTGTCAGCCAAGTTAGTTCCAGAACAACAAGAAGTAGCGATAGTGGCATTTTATATTTACCAAAAGTTCGAACTGAATATTATAAACGGTCTTTTAAGGTATCCTCCACAATTTTATGGAATCAGTTGCCCAAGTCTGTCAGAAGCTGTGGTTCTATTACATCTTTTAAATCAGCATATTTGCAGCATTATTTCCCAAATAAGTGATATATAGATATGATGTGTGTGTGTGTATATATATATATATATATATATATATATATATATATATATGTGTGTGTGTGTGTGTGTGTGTGTATGTATGTTTATTTTCCCCCCAGTCATATCGTGTGTGTATTTTATGTATATATTTTATATTATGTTATCTATTTTTCTATTCTCTCATTTATCTGTATGTGAATATGTTTTATACAGGACCACAATGTAAACTAGTCATTTGTACTAATTGTGCTATCCTGTCTAAATAAAAGAATTTATTATTATTATTATTACAAAGGGTTTGGACTATCTAAAAAAAAAACCCTGATTAAAATCTGTAGAATATTTGAGATATGGTATCGTTCTTTATTATATACCCATCAATGTATCGTTCTTTGATATTGTGGATTTCACAGCGTGTGATTTTTTTGTGGTTTTCTGATTCTGTATCAGTATCCTCTAAAACTGATGACGTCACAATGCATCAACGCAACGTTATTTGTGGAAAATATTGACCGCGTCACAAACAAAACTGCGTACACAAAATATAATTTCACTGTATGTCTGTATTTTTGATAATTTGAATTACATTTAGTATCTTATCAGTGTGTATTTAAAATGCATAGGAGGGTATATAATAAATTTATCAGTACTACAGTAGCTTGATCCGAAGTCGTTGACAGGCGCGGATCATCAGATCAAACTCGACGCTTTGCGTCTCGTGTGATATGATGATCCGCGCCTGTCAACTCGACGTGATCCGACTCTTCGGATCAAGTTACTGTAATAATAATATATATTTATCTCAACGGAATATTACAAATTCTCTGTTTTGTACATGTGGAAATATTAATGGAGATGTATATCATCTCTTCTTTGCTTGTGAAAATTACTCCAGAGCTAGAAATAGTCTTTTTAATCGCCTTTTCATGCTTGACTTGGTTAATATTGATACAAAATTGTTATTATGCGGTGATGTCAATTTGCCTCTGCAAACTAATATAAATATTCTTTTCATTTGTTCATTTTATAGAAGAAACTTGTAGATTCGTTTAATCATTGTACATTTTACCTGTTAATTATTACCTTGCATGACATTAATTGTAATATTTTAGGAGAGGGACTTGTAAGTTGTTAGAACTTGTTCCCAATCCTTTTGATTGCATCAATAAAATATGTT
This sequence comes from Ostrea edulis, assembly GCF_947568905.1. Taxonomy (NCBI): domain Eukaryota; kingdom Metazoa; phylum Mollusca; class Bivalvia; order Ostreida; family Ostreidae; genus Ostrea; species Ostrea edulis. The sequence goes on along the minus strand of NC_079172.1, from coordinate 6,873,462 downwards.
CAAAACAAAAATCTCTATTCTAAAAATTCTTTGTTTTTCCCGGGTTTTTTTAATCTTTCAATACTGAACTATTGAAACTTCGAACTTAGAGGGAGCGGTGATTTTCCTATAAAATACCCTGAAATTTGTTCGTAAAAGTACTGGAAACGATACCCAATATACAAAGACCACTAGTATGACGGTGAGGAGAGCGTTGGACTTTCATGTCATGATAAATTATTTGCAGGTTACGTAAACATTAGTAACAAGCTTGTGACCCCGGACTCCATTGTTCTAGCAGAACTAGATATGTACGTAACTTACGAACAGTACAAGCTGTTATACTCACAAAAAAGGTACGTGAAAAATTCTGGCGTTCTGCATACTAAGTCCATTTATAAAGTTTGAGGGTAAATGCATTCAATTAGTCTGAAAAGTTTTAAAAGCAAATAATACAATTTTCCTACATAGGGAAAGAGAAAAGAGAAAGGCTGTGAGATCGGCTGTTCTACGTTGGCCGAAAGGACTAATACCTTACGAATTCAAACGGGGTGCATATAGTAGGTAGACAGATAAAACTATTAGTAGACAAATGAATCCATTCTTTGTAGACAAATGAATCCATTCTTTGTAGACAAATGAATCCATTCTTTGTAGACAAATCAAGTCATTCTCTGTAGACAAATCAAATGATTTTACATATAGAAATGAAATCAATCTTTGTTTATTAATGTTGGTTTTGATTTGATCTTTATTTCCTACATATTATTCATCTACACGTACAATTCATTATATTGGTTTGTTCTTTTTTTTTCTAACAGGTAATAACGATAAATATTTAATCCGAGTTGCAATGCGAGAATGGGAAAAATATACGTGTCTACGATTTAGAAAAAGACGAAATGATTATAATTATGTCTATTTTCAAGACAATTTTGGGTGAGTATGAGTTACCATATCTAAATAAGAAACTATCGGCGATTTAAAAATGTATTATCACTGAAATACATGTACATTTTTCACGGTTGCAAATCCAAAAGTCAATATTTTATTTTTTCAGGTGCAACTCTCAGTTAGGTATGGTGGGCGGTTCTCAGGCTTTAAATTTAGACAGGAATGGGTGTCGATATGTAAGTTATGTTCAATGACGTTCAATATTAGTGGGCTGAAAACCACATGCCCTCTCTTCCTTATAATGCTAATGAAAACAATACAGAATAGGGGCCTTCCTTGTCACTGTTAATGGAGAGAGAATGGTAATATGTGAACCTCATCTCCTGCAATGGCCTTTGTCCTAAAAAAAAAAAATATCGGCGGACTCAAAAGAGTGAACTGAAGATATATCTGCTAGAATAAGCTTCATCTATGATGCTCTGTGAGAAGCCGTGTGTCTAATACAGCTGTACATGGCAAGAACCGTGTAAAGCGTGTTGTGTTCTGACCCCTTGATATACTGATATATGTTTGTTTCAAATCGGTAAAGAAAATCTCCCCTCCACGTTGTAAAAATGCGAATTTCCTTTTAGCTATGATATATATTTTAACGGGAATGGCCTACAGAATTCAAGAGTACGTGCAATGCTTGTACACCCATTCTTCAAGCTAATATTCTACATTTTATACTGCATCTTTTACTATTACAGAAAGGACTGTACCTGCACGAGATTGGTCACGCTGTTGGTTTGGTCCATGAACACCAGCGACCTATCAGAGACCAATTTATTCGAATTAACTATAGGAATGTCCATCCGAGTCTCCGGCAGTGGTTCCAGAAATATCCCGACCGCCAAATCAAAAACTTCAATATTTCTTACGAATTCTCTTCTGTCATGCACTATGGCATTACGGTGAGCTAGTAATTATAGAAATTATATTTGTTACATTTTTCGGTCAGAAAGAACTCGGGTTGAGATTCGTCAATCCTTATCAAATTAATAGAAATTCACATTGTTATTTAAAGAATGATAACACTTGAGCATGTGGATGAACGAACTCTCTCTCTCTCTCTCTCTCTCTCTCTCTCCAGACAGGAAAATTTCTGTATTCGGTCTTTACATATCGAAATTAAAAATAAAAGGCAACACGAAAGTAAAATGTTAGCGCTTTCATTAATATCTTCAGACGTCTGTTGCATCTTATTTTTAATTTCAATATATCTCTTCATCAATTGAAATAATCATTTCCTCGTGAATGTGAATGGTGTGCATATGAATGTTGAACATAGGCTGGGAATTATCCCACAGAAAAAGAATGTAAATAATAAGATATACAGTCCATGAGGATATGAACAAGTGACGACTCGCACTTCATGAAGTATGCAGGAGTAAAGCGTGGCAGTTTAAATACCCTCATGTATATTTCAAAAATGAAATCTATTTCTTTATATGACTGCTTCATGTATAAAGATATAAGAAAGAAATATTACCCTTTGAACATCTACAATTCAGATGATGATGTACATTGTATCAAAGGAAAACCATTGTAAAGTACTATGCAACCCTATCAATGTAGTTCATGCCAGAAGGTTTTGTGAATTTTTACATGAGTGTTTTGAATTGTGCACCAAATGTAAAGTGTTATAACTACATTTGATTTATGTTAATATGCAATACTAAATTGCATGCATACAGTCTAATATCACAGGTACATGTCAAATATATACTTGTATTTACATATATGTAAATGAACTGTTAGTATTTAGTTTATTGTCATTATACATCTCATATTGTGTAATGTGATTGTATGCCAACATGCTTGGTGAATCAATAAATAAATTGAAAATTGAAATAATGAATGCTATGCTGTAGTAAACAATATGCGTCTGAATAAAGAACTACTTAATAAATGTAGTACAGCTGTCGTCTAGGGATTTCGAGGGATTTGAAAGTAGAGTGTAATATAGGTCTATAAGAAAGAATAAATACATGAGGTTACTGTATTCTTAGGTTTCATTTCAGTTTCGACTAATTTTTTTGTAGGCATTTTCAGTTGATGGGCGTTCCAAAACTATAGAAACACAACCAGGATACAAAACTCGGGAGTCAGAAATTGGACGAGTGTATTCTAAAGAGCTGTCGTTCACTGATATTGCAACAGTCAACAACATGTATTTCTGTAGTAAGTTCCTGTTTGATGATGGTATTTCTGTAGTAAGTTCCTGTTTGATGATGGTATTTCTGTAATATGTTCCTGTTTGATGATGATATTTCTGTAGTAAGTTCCTGTTTGATGATGGTATTTCTGTAGTAAGTTCCTGTTTGATGATGGTATTTCTGTAATATGTTCCTGTTTGATGATGGTATTTCTGTAATAAGTTCCTGTTTGATGATGGTATTTCTGTAGTAAGCTCCTGTTTAATGATGGTATTTCTGTAGTAAGTTCCTGTTTGATGATGGTATTTCTGTAATAAGTTCCTGTTTGATGATGATATTTCTGTAATATGTTCCTGTTTGATGATGGTATTTCTGTAGTAAGTTCCTGTTTAATGATGGTATTTCTGTAGTAAGTTCCTGTTTGATGATGGTCTTTCTGTAGTAAGTTCCTGTTTAATGATGGTATTTTTATAGTAAGGTCCTGTTTGTTTGATGATGGTATTTTGGTCAAGGAATTTTATAAAGCAATTCAGTGATAAATTGATTCAAGAAAATGTTTAAAAGATATTTTATCATTCTACAAATGGAAGGACACATTTATGGGTTGTTGTTTTTTTTTTTTATTAAATCGCAATTTCTTCTCTGGATTTGCACATTCCATTCTCTCGTTTAGTGATTTGTTTCCTCGGATTGACAAGACATGCTTTGGATTAATTATCCGTGACCTCGAATTGGTAATCTTGTCCTCGAGCTGATATTCCGTTCTCTCGGATTGTCAATATGTATTCTCGGACTGGTAATCCGATTTCTCGAATTGTCAATCCGTATTCTCGGATTGGCAAGTGGTTCCTTTGGTTTAGAAATCCGATCCGTTGGATTGCTAACCCTGTTTTACAATTTTCAATCTCAGTAACTATCCACCAGTCACAAAATGTTGAAAATCTTTTGAAATTCGGTTGAACCGTTGAAAAACCACTTTTAAAAAATAACCTTGAAGATGCAAATTCATGTGGAATCCATGTTGAATTACGTCATATTACTTCTCAATTTTTAACTGTAGTTACATAGATATATCAAGATAGTTGTTCTTGATTAAAAAAAGAGGGAAAAAAAACCCAGTTAACCATCGTAGGCATCAGAGGTTGTTTTAATCTGAGGTATTTGACGACGAGTTTTTTTTGTGTGTTTGTTTTTGTTTTATCAGACTTGAATATCACTTAAACATAACTCTCGAGGATAATAATCCAGGTGTTCTATAGTTAATTTTGTAAGAAGTACAATTTTTGATATGTTCAATGCCGGGTTTCGTCGCTAGCGGACATACTTGATACACCCCTGTTTCTCTTTATGACAGACGACAACCAGACTTTGATTTAATCAGGAAAAACTCACTGTCTTTAGGAATTGAGGGAACGGATCGTATAAATGAGTAACCGGTCTACTACTCTAAAGGACGTGCCCTTTCCTCTTGTATTTTCAAATGGAGTCCTCATGTGTTTCATTCAACGTTCCAAATTCAATGTTCCACAGAGCTCATACATATACGGTAAATAGATGACCATGTAAATTTCAGATAGACATTGCAGTAAGAGTATTCGATGTAGAAATGGCGGATTTGTTGACCAGAACTGCCGGTGTTCGTGCCCAGATGGAACGTCTGATTGTGAAGAAGGAAAAGTACCACAGTTTCAATGTAAGGTGTACGAGATCAAATCCTTAGAGCTGATGCAGTGGTTATCATTGATTTAAAATCTCACGCTGTTTGAAATGCAAAAACTATCACACATTTAAAGTGTACAGATGTACAAAATAGGGTCGCAACCTCTCTTTCTCTCCCTTGAATATAATATATAATGTGTGTGTGTTAATCGCTATGTGCATGAAAATCATTTAATTACTGTTCATACCCAGTTTAGCGAATAAAGGCGTTTACTTACTCACTCGTTTATATCTTTAATCATTTCAACTATAACATTTATGTTTTTCAATTTCTCTTTACATAGGTACACTTTAGTATTGAGGAAAGTGATTCCAAATCTGATCAGTTGATTTTATGTTTACAAGATGTTTAGTTGGTCCCCATCAAGGACGTCATGTTTTACAAACACATCTTGCTGTAGTTTGCAGGAATAAAGACAAGGACTGGTCATGCAACGTCTGGGCAAAACAGGGAGAATGTCAAAGAAATGCTAGATACATGAAGCCAAACTGCGCACGTGCTTGTGGAATCTGCGGTGATGCACTTGGTGCAGATAAAGGTATAAAAAAAATCGTGTAGATTATCATTAGTCAAATGATCTGCCCATTACGTATGCCTTCCCGATCCACTCTTAAGGTTTCTCAACAATACGATACAGCTTTCAATTACATTGTAACAGTTTTATTAAAATATATGATATTGGATTATTATGATCTATGATTGAACATCATTTGAAACCCTTAAATTGTTTCTTTAAATTGCTGCATCTGAAGCTGAAAGTCAGGAGCAGCTATTAATTAGAAGTTTCCAGATAAATCGTTGTGAATACTAGAACAGCTCTCATATCATTAATTCCAGACGTTTTCGCTGTTTATAATGAAAATATTCCCATTTTCCTATTTGTTTAGTGATTGGAGATCAATGTGTCAATGCCTTTCCTGATGACAAATGTAAAGGTTGGAAAGAACTCGGAGATTGTGTATCTAATCAACTGTGGATGAATCAAAATTGTAAAAGGACGTGTGGCGTTTGCGACAAGGATTCTGACCCACCCGAATGTGAGTGTTGTTAAACGTAGTCCACTGCAAATTGGCATTCTTTTTCTCTATGAAAACAGAATTTTACGTGTAAATTAGTTTAAGAATGGTACCCCCAACAAAAAATTGCATATGCATGATTTATTTTCGCGTTTGTTACATTTTCTTTTTAGCGGGATGCTCAAACAAACATTCTGATAAGAAATGCGATGACTGGGCGATAAAAGGTGAGTGTTCAGTCAACCCACGGTGGATGAAAACGAATTGTCGCAAGTCGTGTCGTATGTGTCCCGACAACAGAACCACCACGCGTCCGCCAATAAGAAAAACCACTGTAATACCACCTACCACCACATCTGCTACCACCAGACCTACTACCACCACCAAAGTAATTGTAAAAACCACCCGACCAACGGTTACTACCACTTGGCCCACAACCACCACCATCTCTACCTACCGTCCAGAAACAACAACCGAATCAAGGACGACAACCCAGAGACCAGGTCATTATTGTCATTTCATTCAAGTCAGCATCACTACCTTCTGAGAGTGCAAGTTTATAGCGGCATTTTTAAATGTACATACACATATAAATGACATTGTAAAGACGTATTTGATCTGATACCTATACTATGACGTAGTTACATTTTTATTGATATACTTGTATGTATGCGGTACCAGGTGTTCAATTTTATACTTTTTTGTACTTTCAGTCTTGCCTTCTGCTCCTGCCGTCTTCGTAAGATTAGTTACATCAACGTCAGTAGAATTCAAAGTGACATTTCCACGAGACAGATCAACTCCAGGACGTCTTACAGTAAAACCGTTCCAGCGAGAACTCAAATCGAGGGATTATGAAATAGGTACGATCTGGAAAAGAATAGTTTTATAATCTTTTTTGTTCAGTTTTACGAAATACATCTTGAAATCTAGAATAAAATCCAGAGAAAAGTTTTAAGTATGATTATTTCATAAATATATCGCTACATAGTTTTTGACCACAATTCATAACTGGAAAAACGATTTCCGACAAATTTAAGTTGCACTTCTGCATTTGTCAAGACTTTTGTCGTGTTATGACTGACAGAAGTTTGCATTTTAAATACGATGGGAGTACCAGCAATCAAGGAAAACATTGTAGCAAGTTTTACGATTCTAAGATATACAATTCTGTTGAATGCCTCGTTATGGGATACCTCATGAAAGCTAGATCGGAAAGTAAGAAGATCAAAAGTCTTTTCTTAACTTTAGTAGCTTATTCTTGAAATTATTGATTGATTAATTCTATATTTTTAACTTCCCTCTCGAGACTTTTTCACTCATATGGAGATGTCACCATTGCCGGTAAAGGGCTGCAAAATTTAGGCCTATGCTCGGCACTTACGGTCTTTGAGCAGGGAGGGATCTTTAATTATCGTGCCACACCTGTTGTGACACGGGGCCTCAGTTTTTGTGGTCTCATCCGAAGGACCACGCGCCCAACGAGAGTTCTGGAAATGAAATGATATATCTTACTACAGCGGGTAGGATTACAAACCTCATATGTGGTATAATTGTTTCAGAGATTGTAAACAGTAAACCACAAGACATAAAGGTTGAATATACAAACCTAAAACCAAGAACAGAATATTCCTTCCGGTTCTTCTCCACTAATAATGCTGGAGCGGGAAAATTCATCCAGAAGACAATAACTACAAAGAAACAAGGTACGTCCTGACAGACACTGTGTATACACAATGGTTTGACATACGATGGGAGTACACACCAAGATGAATACTTAGCGAGCATTCGATTTTCAAGTTTCGTCCAAAATACAGTTTGTTGGGATTATGTGATTGTTGCTGGTCAGCAACCATTTTTATCTCCTCTGATATTAAACTGTACTTCGGTGAATGTCGACTTTGGATCGTACACGTAATAGTACATGTATGGATAGATGAACATACATACATGATACAATGTCATGTTCATAGAAACACAAACAGATAATATATATATATATAATTTTAATAAGTAAAATAAATGGCCGTTTGGAAAACAGTTTACTCCCATGATTTTCCAATTAGGTGAGAGACATATATGATTAGGTGAATAACAACTAATTGCGGAAAATTTGTATAAAGTTATATATATAGGGAGGGGTAATATTTTTCAACTTTTAAACATCATAGAAAATTTACAAGTCTCTTATTTTTAATTTTTTTTTTATATTTGTACTTATTACGACCAAACTAAGCCAGAAAATATATATCAACCCATACGTCCATTTTTTGTTCTTTAAGAAATAAATTTCTTCATGAAAAGTATGCCTGTGTGAAGCAGTTTATGGCCTCAGGTATTTTCAAAATGAAATTTATTCTTATACTTTTAGTTTTTTTCTTGAAATTCCCAGCTGTGCAAATAAACGTATTATATTTATCAGATTCATACGTGCATTGTTTACAACTGCATCGCGTAAACGAGAAAATGGCTATCAATGCAATTTGTAAAGATATCTAAGGCAAAAAAATGAAAATGTAAATACATGTATAAGACATGCATATTTAGTTTTTGTGACTTATATCTCCCATCTGATTTCAGTTTACATTTGACATGCATATTTCAGCTGGAAATAGTACCTGTAGAAACAGCTACCCGACAGAAAAATGTCAAAGGCTTGAACAGAGATGGAAATACTGCACCCTGTATAGAATCTGGATGTCTATACACTGTAAAGACACATGTGGCCTGTGTCCCGTGCAGAGAGATGAACCCGTCATCAGTAAGTAGGAATCTTAAATGAATGTGTGGTAGATTATCAGTTGAGAAAACCAACCAGACACATCAATCATTTGCTTAAAACCTTTTTTTTCTATCGCAGATACGCTGTTTTGAAAATTTTCAGAATATTATAGGATGGGAGTACTCGTTGAATATTGTACTTCGAGGGTACTGCAACTAAAGCAACCTATTGTTCGAGAAAATGTCAATAATCATTAGAATATTATTTTATTGAATCATTTAAAACATTGGAAATGGCTACTACAGTTTACGAAGCCATACCTGGTCAGCCATCTTTGTATACAGCTAGAGTGAAAGACCTAATAAATCAAAAGTGATGAAATGCAATATTTTGTATATTATTGAACTAAATAATCTACAACATCGAATTTGGCTACTGAACATGTAGAACTTAACATACGATACCAGATCAGTCATCTATAGATCGGATAGAACTTAACATACGATATCAGATCAGTCATCTATAGATCGGATAGAACTTAACATACGATATCAGATCAGTCATCTATAGATAGAACTTAACATACGATATCAGATCAGTCATCTATAGATAGAACTTAACTTACGATATCAGATCAGTCATCTATAGATAGAACTTAACTTACGATATCAGATCAGTCATCTATAGATAGAACTTAACATACGATACCAGATCAGTCATCTATAGATCAGATAGAACTTAACATACCAGATCAGTCATCTATAGATCAGATAGAACTTAACTTACGATATCAGATCAGTCATCTATAGATAGAACTTAACATATGATACCAGATCAGTCATCTATAGATAGAACTTAACATACGATATCAGATCAGTCATCTATAGATCAGATAGAACTTAACATACCAGATCAGTCATCTATAGATCAGATAGAACTTAACTTACGATATCAGATCAGTCATCTATAGATCAGATAGAACTTAACATACGATACCAGATCAGTCATCTATAGATAGAACTTAACTTACGATACCAGATCAGTCATCTATAGATCAGATAGAACTTAACATACCAGATCAGTCATCTATAGATCGGATTCGATGTTACTACTTTTCACTATTTTTATATAGTGCAAGATACTAGAAAGTGAGTAAAAACACGAGTTTGTGAGTAACGAAGAATCAATAATCAATCTTATCAATTAATTTATTTTGGCACGATGTTATATTATATTCACCTCGAAGGCACATGCACGTACGGGTGAATATAACAATACATTTTTCCTTCGTTGTTGGATCTCTACGGAATCATTGGATCATATACTAACTAGTACTGAAACCGTTGATACAATGTCTAGCGAAAGCAGGTTGGAAATATTTTTACCTGATTGTCATGATTTCATGATTGATGTAAAAATGAGAAATACATTCGTATGAAACAAGGCGATTCATCTGTTAACAATAATCACAAACATATCCCTGGTTGTTTTTTTTTCTCCTTTAGGAAACGAAGATCCAAATTGTAAAGACACAAGAAAGTATTGTCGCGCGTGGTCTCGCCATGGACACTGTAGGACGAATCCTTCATTTATGCTCAATCACTGCAAGTTAGCGTGCAAAGTCTGCGTACCAATCTCATAGAGACAGACCTTCACGGAGAGGAGCGGCCATTGTTTCTCTTACTTATATTTTCCTGTTCAATATATAAACCATGCACTAAGTTATAATCAGTGTATTATCAATATAACGAAAAATCATGCCGATTTTAGATACATGCATATAACAGGAGTTAATGGATTTTTATGTTTGTATTTACCGCTGTAGAACTTTACTTATTTCATATGTGTGTATGTAATTGATTTTGACATGTAACAATTATATATAGTTACTAATTTTGATATAAAACAGTAGGTATCGTTAATTTAACGAACATATTGGAATATACATACATTTTATCTAGACTAGTCTACTTATATTCTATATACCTGTACACTAGTTACCAATATTATATATAAAAGGTAGTGATATGCTGTTTTAACTACAGTGCATACATGATAACAGAATTATTAAACTTGTACTGCTATCAATGACGTAACACTTTGGTATTCTCTTTTTAAAAATGTTTCTGTTTGATATTACAATTTTTGTTATTTTTACACTATTGCACCACAATTGTTACCTTATTTACATAATGATGTACTTTTTTACAAACCCAAGAATATGACCCATTTTGAAAAATTGTTTTTATTCCTGTCCGTTTGATTTTTTCATATATGTATCTCATTTTTAATTGTTTGCCTATTTTCTTTGTTGGTAGATATATTGACTAACTTAGCTGAGTATGATTATTTTGAAAAAATTATATTTCTTTGTCATATTTAGTTACTAGGGGTTTCTAAAGTGTCAAAATGGACATTTCCCCCTCGTCCCACGCTCTAGTGATGAATATTCAGCAACATATCATAAATATTTAGATTTTATTTTCAAATTATAAAATTAAACATATCAAGGATTCTAAACCAATTTGAATTTTTGTAAACAGGCCCCCCTACTGTTGCCCCACATGTTCTTGTTATCGGCAAGGAGCGGCCGATGTGTTAGGTAGTGTGCATGGGGAAATGAGAGGAATCATTATTTCATTGTTTTGGTACAATAATTCCTTATCAATAACATGTATAAAAGTTCTGAATAAAGACCTTATATATATATATATATATATATATATATATATATATATATATATATATCATGTGATCTACAAAATCTATTATTACATTCATTTGCATACTATCATGATGGTAATTCAACTAACATTTCTTAAATCAATTTAGTTTCTTCAATGCACATAGGCGGATTGAGAATTTCAATTCAAATTTTTGTGGGAATAAAAATTCGGTGTGTTGGTCGCTTTTAGGTCACCCGAGTTCGTCCTGATGGGGGCCCAGGGGCATCCCGTATGTTTAACTGTGTGTTTCACAAACTAATAGACGTTTCAAGTACGTATGCTATAATTTAACTTGGGAATAAGTAATGTTTAATGTAGAAGTTTTTAAGCTTCATCCCGTCTTGTTTGATAACGCTGAACATGGACTCCCTGTGTCTAGCCACTTTTTCAGAGACAGACTTGGGTGACTTCACATTTTTAGAAAATGTTTATTCAGAACTTCCTCGATATACATGTTGTAGCACCTGTAAGTTTAAGATCTTTTTAAACGCACTTGCTGGTTTTAAAATGATAAATTTTAATTTCTGTTGCAATTTTAACTGGGCACATCCAATATTGACACCGAAAAATTGATATTTATTACATTCATAATCATTTTTGGAAAATCCTTAAGTGCCCTTACATAAAGGATAGTATTATTAAATATTATTAAATGTGTTTTTAAAGTGAGTATTCAAATTTTTTTGTTTAAATTGTGTCAGTTTCCATTTTTAAATAAAGTATTTGATAGTACAATTTCCATGTGTCTTTTTTTATTTGAAATAGTTTTGAATACCGGTATCTAAAATTTTAGCGACTGATTTGACGCTTTGTATCAAAAGAAGATGGGTGAACTTGGCGAACAATAAGCCTATTCATGATTGGGCACCGGTCGCCAATCGAGAGTTTAAAATCCACATTGATGGTACCAGTAGTTACAATAGATACAGTACCGTACTAAAACGCTGTCCAAAATATTTAGAATTCAAAACAAATATATAGATCATACTTCAAAGAATGATATTTAATCCAAATCATCATCATAATTTGTTTCACAGGCAGCATCATGTATATCAGACATAAAGCGGGTTTTAACTGACACATAATAACACCGATGCCTGGAGTACCTTAAGGTACTAAACGACATTGCATACATGCTCGCAACATCCAACAGAATGTGCTCCGCATTTCCATTGACATATTAACTGATGTGAATGAGAAACCTCACGTTTTGGGGTGTAAATCAAATGTGGAATAGCGTTTTCTGTATGGTGCAGTATCAATGTTTTCATTTGGATTCAGTTTCCCCCCAACAAATGTTTTTGAACAGCATTTACATATGGCAAGCCCTTTTACTATCTATTCGTAAAATAAGATAGCTCTTTAGATACAAGAGGCCCATGGGCCACATCGCTCACCTGAGTCACCTTGACCCATATCTGAAGACTTTCCATATATATTTGCATGTAAAACTTTAATCCCTATTATGGCCCCAACTACCCTGGAGGCCACGATATTTGCAAACTTGGATCTACACTACGTCAGAAAGCTTTCATGTAAATGTCAACTTCTTTGGCCCAATGGTTCTTGAAAAGAAGATTTTTAAAGATTTTCCCTATATTTGTATGTAAAACTTTGACCCCCTCCCCACTTGTGGCCCCATCCTACCCCCTGGGGCCATGATTTGAACAAACTTGAATCAGCACTATGTCAGAAAGTTTTCTTGTAAATATCAGCTTTTCTGAGTCGGTGGTTATTGAGAAGAAGATTTTAACTATATATTTGTATGTAAAACTTTGATCCCCCTTGTGGCCCCAACCTACCCCCGGGGGCCATGATTTGAACAAACTTGAATGTGCACTATGTCAGAAAGTTTTCATGTAAAAATAAGCTTTTCTGGCTCAGTGCTTCTTGAAAAGATTCTTAAAGATTTTTCCTATATATTTGTATGTAAAACTTTGATCCCCTATTGTGACCCCATTCAACTCCCGGGGCCCATGATTTGAACAAACTTGAGACTGCATTATGTCAGGAAGCTTTCATGTAAATCTCAGCTTTTCTGGCTTAGTGGTTTTTGAGAAGAAGATTTTTAAAGTTTTTCCCTATATATTTGTATGTAGAACTTTGATCCCCCCTTGTGGCCCCATCCTACCCCCCGGGGGCCATGATTTGATCAAACTTGAATCTGCACTATGTCAGAAAGTTTTCATGTAAAAATCAGCTTTTCTGGCTCAGTGCTTCTCGAGAAGATTTTTCCTATATTTGTATATAAAACTTTGATCCCCCCTTGTGGCCCCATCCTACCCCCGGGGCCCATGATTTGAACAAACTTGAATCTGCATTACGTCAGGAAGCTTTCATGTAAATTTCAGCTCTTCTGGCCCAGTGGTTCTTGAGAAGATTTTTAAATGACCCCACCCTATTTTTGCGATTATCTCCCTTTTGAAAGGGATAAGGCCCTTCATTTGAACAAACTTTAAAGCCCTTTACCCAAGGATGCTTTTGACCAAGTTTGGTTGAAATTGGCCCAGTGGTTCTAGAGAAGAAGTCGAAAATGTGAAAAGTTTACAGACAGACGGACAACATGTGATCAGAAAAGCTCACTTGAACCTTCGGTTCAGGTGAGCTAAAAAGAGATATCTCTACACTAGAGAGATATCTCTTTTGGTTGTAGAAATATCTCTGAAAGTTAGAGAGATATCTTTTTACATTTGGGAGATATATCTTTAAACAAAAGATATCTCTTTATGCTAGAGAGCTATCTCTTTCTCTTTTAAAAATATCTATAGCTTTAAGAGATGTCTCTCAAGGAGAAAGAGACATCTCCCTTACATAAAGAGATGTCTTGTTTTGCTCTCTACACCGTTGTCATGGTATTACATTGATAAAATTCAAAATGAATTTTGAGGTTTGGTTATAGTTGATACAGTATATTATCTCTTCATGAAACATTTTGTACAGTATCCTATTAGTGTCTTTACTACATGAAATGAGGTTAGAAATACATGCAAGGTGAAGATAACGTACATGTAAATTGTCTATATATGTACCTTTAAATACCTAATTAGAGAGCACTCGTATAGACAGACATTAGTAACAAATTAGACATTTTTATACAACTGAAATACATCAAAGAGTTTGATATTATTAACTGCTGGGAAGAAAATCAAACACAATATTTTATGATAGACAAAAGAAATACCATGTCTAAATGTTCATTAACTGCTCGAATTTGAAAAGCAAGTAACAGAATCGACATACTTGCAGCAACAGGAAAGACATTAACTTTAAAAATATGAAACTTTTCCATGATTTTCTATTATAGTAATTAACAAGAGGCCCATGGGCCTAGAATCACTCTTCTGATACATTGTAGAACAGGCAAAAATTCTCACTAACCAAGATTCATCAATTAACAAAGTTTGAAGACCTCTGAAGACTCAAAATAGTACCTGAAATTTAAATGTAACTGTCCAAAAGTAGGTCATGGTGACCTACTTTTGGTTGACACACTGAAGACTCAAGATGCATCAACTGACAACTCAAATAGTATTCAAATATAGCCGTCAAATTCCAAAAGAAGGCCACAGTGACACACTCCAAAGACTCAAGATGCATCAACTAACAAAGTTTGATAATTGAAGTCAAATAGTATCCAAAATATTCAAATATAAACATCAAATTCCAAAAGTAGGTCATAGTGACCTACTTTTTGGTCGACACACTCTGAAGACTCAAGACCCATCAACTGACAAAGTTTGATGATTGTAAGTCAAATAGTATCTGAATTATTCAAATATAACCGTCAAAATCCAAAAATAGGTCACGGTGACCTACTTTTTATTCAAAACACTCTGAAGATTCAACATGCATCAACTGACAAAGTTTGATAATTGTAAGTCAAATAGTATCTGAAATATTAAAGTATAGCTGTCAAATTCCAAAAGTAGGTCATGGTGACCTACTTTTTGGTCAACAAACTATGAAGACTCAAGATGCATCAACTGGCAAAGTTTGATGATCCTAGCTTTCATAGTGTCCAAAATATGCATCTAAAATTGAAAATGTGAAATTTGAATGTCTGCAAAATTCAAAAAGTAGGTTACTGTGACCTACTTTTTTTATAAATATGTTTCGAGGCCTCTAGACGCATCAACTTACAAGGTTTGATGATTCTAAACCTCTCGTTATCTGAAATAACAACCTAAAATGTATTCATAAATGATTAGCCATAAAATTCAAAAAGTAGGTTATGGTGACATACTTTTCACATGGCGCACTTCAAGGTCCCATGATCCATCACCTGGCAACTTTTGATGATCATAGGCTCAAAAGTGTCCAAGATATGCATCAAAATCCATTTAATAATTACCTGCGAAATTCAAAAAGTAGATCACCATGACCTACTTTTAAGACATGATATCAGGTCCTAAGATGCATCAACTGACAAAATTTGATGATCCTAGTCCTTATACTAAGCAAAATATCAAAGTTTTAACAAAACAAAATTTAAGGTCAACTTTGAAGTGACCTCGAGACCACACCCTTTGCCCCAGGATGATGCCTTGAACAACTTTTTATCTACAACCTATCCTCATCCTTATGCATAAATTTGGTGATAATTTGCCCAGTGGTTCTTGAGAAGATTGTTTAGCAACCACTACTTTTTTGCATTTTCCTAATTATCTCCTCTTGTTAAAGGGTCACAACCCTAGTTTTAGTACAAATGAAAGCCCTTGGGCCAAGGATATCCTGTGACAAATTTGACAAAAATTGGCCAAGGGGTTCTTAAGATATAGCCCTTTTTCCAAAAAGTTGACACACACCGCACACCAGACATATGGCCATATGATTAGCTCTTTGAGCCTTCGGCTCAGAAGAGCTAATAAATCTAGATTCTGGAAGCACAATTTGAAAGTTTTTGATTTATAAATCCAACTAATTTTCATTTTATATGCTATGGATATTATTGGAATTGAAGTGAAGTTCAGCTCACGGATAATGTACGTAACAGCATACACAACAGTCTGTATCAGCAGATGACTGATTACTCAAATAAGATAAACACAAGTCACTCAGAGAGATAGTTTTACTCAGAAAATAATCATTTATCACAAATCAAAGCAAAAGCACATTATACCTTTACCATGATTACAATGCAAATGTAGTCAGCTGTGCAGAATAAATCAAACATATTATGTGTTGGAATTTTTTTCCAAATCAAATGAATTATGCTTTACAATCACCATGATATATACATGTCTTTGTTAAAAAGAACAGAAAAGACCTCTTTGGGAAAACATCTACCTCTAAAATAAATGTACACTATTTTCTAGGTGTATTACACAGATTAAATCTGATTACATGTATTGGATGACAAATTCATATTCCAGATATCAGTTTATTTAATTTAGTATTTTTTTGTCCATCATTCCCTATTTGTGCTTGCTTACCCATGATGCTTAGCACCGTGGGAAAACAAAGTGTGCTGCCAAGGCAACAATAGGGGCTCCAGTGGGGATTCCTGGGAATGGTCCTGATGAGCCAGCAATATCTAGATGGGAATATGGCAGAGGTTTGTCTGAATCCTTACCGTGCTGTAAACAAGTACATTCAGATCACTTTAATTCCACCAATATGGCTTGTCAATAATGTAATGAGTCTATTTCATCAACAGCTTCATGTGGTATCAATATTGTAATGAGGTTATTTCATCAATAACTACATGCTGCATCAATATTGTAATGAGGTTATTTCATCAATAGCTACATGTGGTATCAATATTGTAATGAGGTTATTTCATCAATAACTACATGCTGCATCAATATTGTAATGAGGTTATTTCATCAATAGCTACATGTGGTATCAATATTGTAATGAGGTTATTTCATCAATAACTACATGTGGTATCAATATTGTAATGAGGTTATTTCATCAATAGCTACATGTGGTATCAATATTGTAATGAGGTTATTTCATCAATAGCTACATGTGGTATCAATATTGTAATGAGGTTATTTCATCAATAACTACATGCTGCATCAATATTGTAATGAGGTTATTTCATCAATAGCTACATGTGGTATCAATATTGTAATGAGATTATTTCATCAATAGCTACATGTGGTATCAATATTGTAATGAGGTTATTTCATCAATAACTACATGCTGCATCAATATTGTAATGAGGTTATTTCATCAATAGCTACATGTGGTATCAATATTGTAATGAGGTTATTTCATCAATAACTACATGCTGCATCAATATTGTAATGAGGTTATTTCATCAATAGCTACATGTGGTATCAATATTGTAATGAGATTATTTCATCAATAGCTACATGTGGTATCAATATTGTAATGAGGTTATTTCATCAATAACTACATGCTGCATCAATATTGTAATGAGGTTATTTCATCAATAGCTACATGTGGTATCAATATTGTAATGAGGTTATTTCATCAATAGCTACATGTGGTATCAATATTGTAATGAGGTTATTTCATCAATAGCTACATGTGGTATCAATATTGTAATGAGATTATTTCATCAATAACTACATGTGGTATCAATATTGTAATGAGATTATTTCATCAATAACTACATGTGGTATCAATATTGTAATGAGATTATTTCATCAATAGCTACATGTGGTATCAATATTGTAATGAGGTTATTTCATCAATAGCTACATGTGGTATCAATATTGTAATGAGATTATTTCATCAATAACTACATGTGGTATCAATATTGTAATGAGGTTATTTCATCAATAACTACATGCTGCATCAATATTGTAATGAGGTTATTTCATCAATAGCTACATGTGGTATCAATATTGTAATGAGGTTATTTCATCAATAGCTACATGTGGTATCAATATTGTAATGAGATTATTTCATCAATAACTACATGTGGTATCAATATTGTAATGAGGTTATTTCATCCATATCTACATGCTATATCAATATTGTAATGAGGTTATTTCATCAATAGCTACATGTGGTATCAATATTGTAATGAGATTATTTCATCAATAACTACATGTGGTATCAATATTGTAATGAGATTATTTCATCAATAACTACATGTGGTATCAATATTGTAATGAGATTATTTCATCAATAGCTACATGTGGTATCAATATTGTAATGAGGTTATTTCATCAATAGCTACATGTGGTATCAATATTGTAATGAGGTTATTTCATCAATAGCTACATGTGGTATCAATATTGTAATGAGGTTATTTCATCCATATCTACATGCTATATCAATATTGTAATGAGGTTATTTCATCAATAGCTACATGTGGTATCAATATTGTAATGAGGTTATTTCATCCATATCTACATGCTATATCAATATTGTAATGAGGCTATTTCATCAATAACTCCTCCCCACACACTAGATCTCACCTTCTCCAGTCCCGAAGCCTCTATCATGAATGCTGCTGGGGTTTGGTGACCCCGAGCTGTGGCTGAAGATGGGGCATTATTACACTGGAGAACATCCTCATACTCTGAGGGTCCGCGATGGAAGTCGTAGTCCTAAATAAGAAATACATGTATCTAAATTTTCTGACACCACTGGAGAACACTCTATTTAATGACATGTTTGTGGCAGTCATGCATGTCCTGTTTCATTTTGTCACTTCTTAAGGTTAAATTATTCAGAATTTGCATTTACTGTATAGGGGAAAAATAAATTGTGGCGGAAATTTTCCCTATATTCGCGGTCTAGACAAATCCTCGAATTTAAGAAACCGTGAATATTTTTATTATTCTTTAATACACAATGTGTTTTTAAAAAAGGGTGGTGGTGGGGCTTATAGTGGTTCGAATCCACAAATTTATGAACCTGCAAATGTGTCTAAAATGAAAAACCCTCGAAAATTACAACCCATGAAATTATTCCCCTATACAGTATATCTTGTATATATGTACAAGCAGTCTGTCTGCTTCACAATTTGAGCAAGTACTAATTATCATTTTATAGGCATTAATTGTTTATTTTCAGACATGATATGCATGGGTGAGCAAACAAATTGAAAAACATTTGTTTCAAAATTTGTCTGTACACTGCTGTGTCCAAACAGAACACCTCACCCTTTACTCCGTTCCTTTATAAAAAGTAAAGGGCGAGGGGTTCCGATTGCACTGTGTCTTATCAGCGCAACAGATGTTACAACACTTAACATTGTAAAATCCTTATCCTAGAACTCTCCGTGTTTTAAAAGCTGGATCCGCCAATGCTTTCTCTACACAGTTGGATCGGCATTGAGATGTCGGCGTTATTGTTTTACAGTGTGACATTGTGATGTCATTCAGATTATTGTCAAACATTCATATTTTTCATAGAAAAATCATGTTGAAATATAAATGTAATACATGCATATATACATTTAATGTAGACAAACCATATAAATGGAATTCTGCTGAAAGGCTGAATTAGTGAATGCCCATTACATACTGACCTCAGCAATAAAATTCTAGAAATTTGACACATGATTCCAACTCTTTGACAGAGAATGCAAACTTACATCTCTTCTGAGAGTTGAGATTTCGAAGGGATCCCCCCATGTGTCCCCTGCTGCCTGGATATCCTGGGCGTTGTTCAACTTTCTGGCCGGTCCATTGTCAAGAATAGCCTGAAAAAATGTTGTCAAATTGTGCTATGACTGCATTGACAGTAATCCTTCTGTATCACTAGTTATAAAACGCTGGGCCGGAGAACATTACAACATGTATCTAACACAGATGTAGCTGTCGTCAGAATTACGTACTGTATAATTTGGTCCATAGGCTCTGATGACATGTCCTGTTAATGTTGCAATGGTGAACAGTTGAGGATTTACTGCATTCAGGGCCTTCAAAAAACAAGACATGTTTCAACAGTCATTAAATGACAACTTCTGATAAATGCGTGCATCAACTGAAATACCAATTTTTACTATCAATCAGAAATGTAACATAACAAATTACTTGTTCCTTAGCTTGACAAAGAACATCAGCCATGGCCATACGACCTTCGGCATCGGTGTTTCCGACCCTTATCCTTACTCCAGCTCGTGAAGTGATGATCTCGTCAGCCACGTAGCAATCTACAGAATATCAAAACCATTGAAACAAATCTAACTTTTTGATTGAAAAAAATTCAATACAAAAAATTTTCCTTTGGAAAGTTCAAAGCATCTTCATAATTGTATATTTATTTGAATTTCACTCCTGTCATCGAAGAGTGATAAAAGCCCACAAAAGCAATTGTCAATTCACTTACTTGCACCGACACTGTTTCTCACCATTGCCATTGACCCAACAACTCGCAGACCTTTAGGCTTCATTTCACTCAATATCTATAACCAAATGAAATAACAATCTATTTTTAATGAAAGTGAGACATTTACTACCATTTTATATATACCTGCTTTGTATTCTACAATCTGTCAATCACTAATATAACCCTATACTGGTACCTTGAAGAAGCCTGCTACAGCTGCTGCCCCACACTTGTCTCTGTGCATTCCTGCCATCACTCCCCCAGCCTTGATGTCAGCCCCACCGGTGTCATAGGTCACACCCTATTGGTAAAATGCATATTCATCTCGTGGTGTATTCATCTCATGAATATGCATGTTTATCATCATACTCTGGTTGTTAACATTTATTTACCTTGCCAACGAGGAACAAAGTCTTCTCAATGTCTCCTGCTCCAACATACTCCAAGAAAATTACCCTACCTTGGTGTCTCTCTACCTCTGTTAAATAATATTTACTACTTTTAAAAGTGTCATTTACATGTACATGTAATAATTCTTATGCATATAATTAAACACAGAGTTAAGCCAAAACATATTAATTGTATATTTGATCACGAATACATATGTACCTACTGGAAAATATCAAGTTTTTTAAAATTTTACATCATTTAGTAAAAAAAAAAACCCCACTATTATAATTCCAAAATTATTTGAATGATTTATTTCCTATATATTACTGGTAAAGTCATATCCATGTTATCTAGTTAAAGGTGGTCTGACTGAACAAAGAACACTACAGAATCTTGTAAAGAAATGAATCCCACCTGACTTTATTTGACCCTGTGAATTTTCAAAAAAATTCAAAGTTGTTGGTATAAGCATATTTAGAAAGCACATCACGATTAAAGATCTTTGATTATTATAATACATATTGTACCTTATACACTAATATTGTGTGTTACATTGTATAATCATACTATTTAATTATTAAGTTGTTATAGCATGATTCTGTCAATTTTTCATTCATAGCAACCAAACATTTAAGATATTTTTATTTAGAGAATATTACCTGTGATTTACTTTTTAAATATAATTAACAATAGAACTGATATTGACACCTAATACTATTCATTTATTTCTTTGGACTCGTGTTCAAATACTTTGTGATATAATCGAAATCAAGAACTTTACAATCTTGCATGCCCTGTTTTTCCCCAACTGCACTCCATTGAAGAACTGAAATGCTCTATGAGTGCTCTATTTTTATATCTGTATCTAAAATTGGGCATGAGTAAGCATTTGTTTGATTTGTAAATTTAACAGGACCATTACAAGTGTACAGTGAACCTTGCTCTCTCTGACCTGTGTTGTAAATCTAAAATGGTTCAAGGGTATCATCTAAAAAGCAACATTGAAACAACTCGTCAATACGTACGATCGGCTGATCTGTTGACTGCAGCATACAGTGGGTATTCACGCCTCAGTTTGGCAGGATCGGATATCACTGTGACCTGATTTCAAAGCGAGACAAGTCTTAGTGCTTTGCTTTATTCCGCAGATATCTCACAATACATGTGTATTGACACTCTTTATAAATTTGTGAGAAAGCCATCAATATTAGCATACCCAGCCAGATACCACATTGGCCTGATTTCAAAGTGAGGCCATGCAGTCTATTTGAGTGCTTCAGATTACTATTCTGTTTCAGATATTTATACATATATTTCATGTTCTCAAAGCTTTCAAAAGAGCCCTTGATTATTAACATCAAATACAGTTTTGGTTATACATGTAGCATGTTCTTTCTAGTATATGTAATATATTATTGGCTCTTGTGTGGCTTGAAAGGTTTGTTCTGTTAGACAAAATTTGATTGATTAATCTGACCTTGACACAGGTGTCCTTGAACTCTTCCTCCACATACTTGGCCACATTGGGGGCAGCCATTCTTTCTGGGTCTGATCCACCAATATCCCTTGTAATAATCCTGTTGAAAAATCAAACCCAGGATTAATGCTGTTCTCCTGACTTGTTTTATTAGTTTGTAATACCTTGACTTAAAGATAATTGCTCCTGGGCATGAATGTCTTTAGAAAATTTTGCAAGTACAATGTATATTTTAAAGTTCTGTCTACAAACTTGACAAATTACAAAATTAGACATAAAAGAGGGGGTCTTTGTGCTGCTTAACGTGGTTCCACCCTCCTGTGACATCATAAGATTTTGCAGTCAACGATTTGACAAGATTTATTTGTTAACCATAAAATATTTCAAAAGCGTAAGTTATATATGAATAATCAATTATATGTTTCAAAACATAAAATCCATGGGAAATAACTGTTTTCATGAAATTATTTATTAAGTCCATTATGTGATAGATTTCCTTAATTTTTCACAAACATTTTGTATATTTCTTTAAGAAATAGTTTCATGAAATTGTTATGAATACTATCATATTGTTTCAACAAGATTTTGTGAAATTTTGATAAATAAATGCTGTTTTAAAAAATTTCAATTTTCCGATGTTGATACAGGTATATGTGTGCTAACTGATAAGAAAAAATGTTAATACCACATCATACTTATTTCATCATTTTTATTTGTTACTAAGATATATCATTTGAAGAATCAACAATCAAATATAAAATTGAACCTATTAATTCTAGAAGGGTGGAGTTACCTTAAGGTCATATTAAAGATACACAAAATTTTGGAGGCATCAAATGAAGGATTTTTCTGTGCTTACAAAGAACACTAAGAAAAATACGTTTCTCAAGGATTTTAATTTTCAGGTAAAATTTTTCAATTTTCAAGTAAAGATTTGTTAAAATTGCAAAAATAAAAGTGGTTTCATAGGAAATTTTCTGGTAATTGTGGAATTTCAGCAATATTAAATACTTATAAACAGATTTACAAAATTCTATGACAAATCTTTTATTATTATTCTTTTTTTGGTAACCTATATGTCCTTAACAAGCTAAATGGCATTGAATTTTACATTTTTGCTATTAAAATTCAAAATTTACCTAATCATATAAAAACATTTGCTATGATTAAAATGATTGTATCTCTATGATAAAAGTCGTTTGATGCAAAGTAACACAATGACAAAACTTTTCATACATCTTTTTCTGCATCAGTTGTGACCTTTTTGCACTTAAATGTTTAATAAACTTAACATATGAAGATGTTAATATCATGAGTGTTTCTTGAAAAGAAGTTTAAAACTTTAGAAATCTTTACACAACAGTGAAACAGAAATTTATTCTCAATTTGAAAAAGAAATTACGGAGACCGCGGTCCACGTTGAAATCATGAAGATTATAAGAGAGTGCAAGTACAATTTATAGAATATTTTCAAAAATGTTCAACCCAGTAATACTAAACCCCTCTCCAAAGTAGATAAACATTTACAAGTACTTTATCAGTTGAAACCGAATCCAAGATACAAAAAGTTTTTATTTCGTCTGTGTTGGAATTTCCATCCTTTTCTTCTATAAACAAGAATACTTGAAATTAGGTACATAATATGCCTGTCACAAGCTTAATATATAGAGTGTATTTCTTAAGCCATGAGTTGAGGAAATATCAGCCATTATCAAACTGTGACATACATATAGGATCTCCCATGGTTTGATACGATTTATATTCAACGAGTTGTGTGTTTTCTATCCCTGAGTTTTGGCGAGGGGATAGAAAACACACAACAAGTTGGATATAAATCATATCAAACCACAAACCATGGGAGATTCCTTTTATCTCATGTTAACCCCCTTCCCCAGTTTTATTTACGTTACTGTTTGGCCTTCAAAGCCGCATAGCATTCTGTAGCTACGTCACTATAAACATTTTGTTAACATACTGTACATAAAATTGACGATAGTTTGTGAGGTCACAAACTGTGTAGGAATACCTAGTGTAATAATTAAAATATATATAACGGGTGGTATAGACTGGATAAAGGAGTAAACATGTAATAAACGTACTTTCTTTTGCATCTTACGAATAAAAGGTCCTTGCTTAGAAACTGTGTCGGGGGAAAATAATCAAACCAAGAACTCTTTGTGTAAAATATTTCAATAACATGTATTTTTTTGCATTATCAAAGACAACTTGCACATCTTCAAGTTTTTTGGCCTTAGCTTGAAAACTGTAAGAGGAGTGAGATGGACAAAGAAGTACTCACCTTGCAATGTGTCCACTAAGTGAAAACTGACAAAGTCTAACAACTTGTAATTTTCTCAAATATTGAAGAAACTCACAATCCTTGCCACATGCACATCTTCAATACCAATACAAAGATTTCATAAAATAAGAAGGTCCTCACTTGAAAACTCTGGAGGGGAGACAGACAAATCATGCACCCTCCATATAATATCAAATTTTAAGGGGCAAAACTCCTGCAAAATAGGTCCAAAATGAATCAATTCAAACTTGCAACAAGATCTAGAGTGACCCACAAAGATGGTACACAGCAAGTCAGATATGAAAATAGAAACAGAAAACCCTGAACAGAGAGATGTACAGACATCTCTGTACCACAAGACATCCCCTAGACTGACAAACAGGCATTTATAAACCAATCTGCCACAAAAATATACTCACTTGCACATACATGTACATACAGGGCACTACATTTAAGGCTATGATTTTACGACCAAAAATTCTCACATACACAGTAGAATTTATAAGACATGCACAAGTTGTTGCACAATCTTCAGAAGCATATACAAATTGATTAGCGACATAAAGAAATGTTTCTCTCTTTCTTCTGCAATATATGCTGCAAAATTTGTGTGACATTCAATGATTCCATACTATGATTTTGAATCTGACACTATTTTAAACACATTCTAAAGTATAACATTACCTGCCCAATTCCACGGCCTTTGCTAGAGCGATGCCCTCTTTGACTCTCTCCTCCGAATTACACCAGATCCCCACAGCTTCAGCCTTATAGCATTTGGACGGTACATCCTCTCGTACCTCTATAGGCTATGAAACAAGACACTGCTATAGTAATCAAAGTACCGATACATCATGATCCTAGTTTGCTTCATAATTCATTTCTGGTATATCCAATAAGTTAATTGTTATCTTTACACGGGGAATAAAAATTACTTCATCATAAGCAGTCCTTTATCATCAGAATGTTCATTATAACCATGTCTTATAGTACACATACCGGTATAAACTTTTTGTTAGTACAGAAAAATTCCAATTCTAAGCAGCATAAAAAATCTGAAGCATTTATATGCTCTCTATTTTTTTTTTTTTTTTTTTTTTTGCAATATTTGTTTGATTAATTCAAAATTAAATTATTGCAAACTCAAGTGGTAAGGTTTACAAATTGTTTGAATTGTGCTATTAACATGGATTAAAATTTCATGGTGGCATGGATCTTGATACATGTATGTTCATGTACTAAGATGACCACATTATCAAAAACTAAAATGTGAAAATCAGAAAAGTATGACTTCTTAGACTGACCACATAGAGTCAGAAAAGTATGACTTCTTAGACTGACCACATAGAGGGCCGAGAGGCTGCCCAGTGTTGTGACACTTCCTGCTTTTGGAAAACTGTCATCTATTGGCCGGACAAGGAGGGGTTTCCTACAGCCAGCCTGCAGGGCCCTGAACACAAAGCATTAAGAGTATAGTCTCTTTATATGTATTATATATTAGATATTTTTACTGTACCGTAATATGTAATGAGATATAAATCTACACATGTACTACTGTAATGAGATATATCTACACATGTTCTACACACTATAATGAGATATATACTACACACTGTAATGAGATATATATACTACACACTGTAATGAGATATATGTACTACACACTGTAATGAGATATATGTTCTACACACTGTAATGAGATATATGTACTACACACTGTAATGAGATATATGTACTACACACTGTAATGAGATATATGTACTACACACTGTAATGAGATATATACTACACACTGTAATGAGATATATGTACTACACACTGTAATGAGATATATGTTCTACACACTGTAATGAGATATATGTACTACACACTGTAATGAGATATATGTACTACACACTGTAATGAGATATATGTACTAAACACTGTAATGAGATATATGTACTACACACTGTAATGAGATATATGTACTACACACTGTAATGAGATATATGTAATACACACTGTAATGAGATATATGTACTACACACTGTAATGAGATATATGTACTAAACACTGTAATGAGATATATACTACACACTGTAATGAGATATATGTACTACACACTGTAATGAGATATATGTACTAAACACTGTAATGAGATATATACTACACACTGTAATGAGATATACGTACTACACACTGTAATGAGATATACGTACTACACACTGTAATGAGATATATGTACTACACACTGTAATGAGATATATGTACTACACACTGTAATGAGATATATGTACTAAACACTGTAATGAGATATATACTACACACTGTAATGAGATATACGTACTACACACTGTAATGAGATATATGTACACATGTATTAACTCTTTATTTTGTAACAAAATACTGGCAGTAGCACTGTAGAACGACATACCTCTTCATTCCTTTGAGTGCAGCATCAGCAAACCTTCTGACATCATCGTAGTCCCGGTTTAAGGGCCCAGTAGGAGCAAATATCTAATTCAACAGATAAAGTCTGAGCACATCATCTGATGAATCATCAAAACACCAACACCAAAACAACAACCGGTAATGAGTCAACAACCGGTAATGAGTCAACAACCGGTAATGAGTCATTAATGAGGATACTGGTTACTATATCACCTCCATACAGAGTACGTCCCTGATGATAGAGACGGTTTAATCTGATGATGGAGACGGTTTAATCTGATGATAGAGACGGTTTAATCTGATGATGGAGACGGTTTAATCTGATGATAGAGACGGTTTAATCTGATGATGGAGACGGTTTAATCTGATGATAGAGACGGTTTAATCTGATGATGGAGACGGTTTAATGGCTAGTTATGAAGCTTCATACTTACCAGTCTTTTCGAAGGAACAACATCTGTGTTGATTAAAACCACTTCTTTTTCAAAAGCTGAGTCCACCTGGAATTTAAAACGACTTCAAATTCAGTATTCTACTTTTTCAAAATGATGTGATGGATATTAATTAATTTTCTGTCTGAAAAATTTGCTCAAATACATATCTCAATTTATTTCTCCTTCAAACTTTGTTCACAAACGACATCAAGTATATAGGTATAATTTCCTTTAACATATCACGCAGCAATTATAATCAGATCAGTTCTATAGCAAAATTATACACTTAAATGCCAATTTACTTGAAAGAATTTTAAAATTCATCATAAACACAATAAAAACTAACAAAATCAGAATGTGACCTTTGATTTCTATTGTTACTAACTTTTGCATAGTTCTGTACTGCCTCTGCCAATGTGTTCAGCTGATTGTCCCGCAACTTTTGGACTGTGTCTGTAACCACCACCACTCCATCATACTGGGGGTCATTTACGTCCAGGCAAGGAAGAAGTTCTGGCAATCTATAAATATTTACGTGTACCTAAGTTACTGGTATGAAGTGGAAGGAAGAAGTTCTGGCAATCTATACATATTTACGTGTACCTAAGTTACTGGTATGAAGTGGAAGGAAGAAGTTCTGGCAATCTATACATATTTACGTGTACCTAAGTTACTGGTATGAAGTGGAAGGAAGAAGTTCTGGTAATCTATACATATTTACGTGTACCTAAGTTACTGGTATGAAGTGGAAGGAAGAAGTTCTGGCAATCTATACATATTTACGTGTACCTAAGTTACTGGTATGAAGTGGAAGGAAGAAGTTCTGGCAATCTATACATATTTACGTGTACCTAAGTTACTGGTATGAAGTGGAAGGAAGAAGTTCTGGCAATCTATACATATTTACGTGTACCTAAGTTACTGGTATGAAGTGGAAGGAAGAAGTTCTGGCAATCTATACATATTTTACGTGTACCTAAGTTACTGGTATGAAGTGGAAGGAAGAAGTTCTGGCAATCTATACATATTTACGTGTACCTAAGTTACTGGTATGAAGTGGAAGGAAGAAGTTCTGGCAATCTATACATATTTACGTGTACCTAAGTTACTGGTATGAAGTGGAGGGAAGAAGTTCTGGCAATCTATACATATTTACGTGTACCTAAGTTACTGGTATGAAGTGGAAGGAAGAAGTTCTGGCAATCTATACATATTTACGTGTACCTAAGTTACTGGTATGAAGTGGAAGGAAGAAGTTCTGGCAATCTATACATATTTACGTGTACCTAAGTTACTGGTATGAAGTGGTTAGCATCCATACAACTTTATAACATAACAAGAGCTCTGCATGGAAGGGCATATTCCCTTGCAATGAGTGTCTACAGGTTTTTTTCCCTGTAATTCCCATAGTGATCTTGACCTTTGGACCCCAAAATCAATAGGGTTCTTCCTCTTTCAATAACAAAGGTACACGTGAAGTATCAAATCAATCGAGCAAAAATTGTAGCCTTTAGTTTGTGTCCACAAGCTTTTTCTATGAAGTCCTGTAGTGACCTAGGCCTTTTGACCCTAAAATCAATAGGATACTCCCTCTTTTAATAACTGTTACAATATGGTAAATATATTTTATCAAACAAGAAATCAAACACAAATTGTTGGCATTCTTCTTTTATTTTACATATACAACTTTCTTTTAAGCTTTTAAAATTTTCGATTATTCTTTTTAAATCATCTAGCCTAAGAATTGATGTGTTTGTCATGTCGCACATAAACTTTCACATTGAACTTTATTTTTTAACAAATACATTTTTTGCCAGTTTTTATTATTGGGAAAAGTGAAAGTTAAATTGGGAAAAAATCGGCAATTTTTGGGAAGGTAAAAGGCCGATATTCGGACCTAAAATGGGTCTTAAAAAATCACTGGTTACACACAAACATTAACTCACTCACATGCAACTGTTACTATATCCCCTCTCGCAATGAATTTCGAGATGGTAATAAATGATTGTTGTGTAAATAATTGAATTTCTTTCCTATGGAAGAACTGTTAGAATTATGGTTGAGTAGATAATGCTGTAATATAACAGGAAGGGATAAAATGCAACGAACCAGACCAGGATTCGAACCCAGGCCCCCTGAATCTCTAGTCAGCTGCTCTACCAACTGAGCTATCTGGCCACCGATGATCTAACACAACTGACCACTACATTCCTCCCTCCTTAAATTGTCTTTGCTCTCAAAGACACACAACCCAGATTTTTTGCCCCTGGCTGGACTTTTACCTGCAAGTCCTCAAGTGATTAACAGCACAAAATGTAAAAGGAAGGGAGAAAATGCTACGGACCAGACCAAGATTCGAACCCTGGCCTCCTGAATCTCTCTTGTCAGGTGCTCTACCAACTGAGCTATCTGGCTACCGGAGATAGAACCAGAATGACTGCTAGCCCACAACTGTAAATCTTCAGACAAGTCCACAGCCAAACTGGGTGAAGGTCATGCCTGTCCACTTCTCTAAAGAAGCCGATGTGGGGGAGAAAAAAAAAGGTTCCTGCTCGAAAAAAAGAAATCCTTTTCTGCATGTGCTGCAGCAGATGTAGAGTATAGTGTGTATAGTGTCTATTTGCACGACGGGTCTACAATTACACAACATATGTGAAGCATCTAATTTCACCTTTGAGAATATATTATATTGTAGATGAGATGGGGACGTGACGATGCAAACATCCTCTAAAATAACACAAATAACAAAACTGAAAGTTATAAAAATTTATGTCTAATATGCATTAGCCTAATTAATGTTTCGATACAGTTTAAAATTACATGATTCTTATGAGAGAGAAAAAGGCAAAATTGAAATTAAAGATTTTGAACTTACCCATTTTTGGCTGGCATTTTTGGTTACTCGTCGTCAGCGTCCAGGTCTGGAGTGCTATCACCTGATACACGATGTGTTGAGCTGATGTTCGTGGAGGGTAAAATTAGATCATGTGACCGGTACTTATGAATTAAAGACGCAAGATAGTTAATGTAGTCTAGGTTTTTCTCTTATTACTCATGATAAAATTAAAGTGAGTCATATAGTGATGTACTGCAACAACCAGTCATATTGAAACTAATATATTTTGAACTTGTGATGAAAACTACGCCCGCCGGATCACCTCTTGTAGGTCTAGTTTTACACAGCGTTTACTTTCATTTTCGCTGTGTTTGAATTGGAATTTCCAGCAATTTTGGGTCTAACAGTGAGTTATTGATAATTTAAACCTGAAAATGAATGTAGAATGTATATATGAAGTGATATTCCAAAACCTTTTTTGTGAACTTTCAGAGATAAGAGTAACCTGGTTAAGATAAGAGCTGTCAGCTGACCCGCAGTGATATTCGTAACCTCTCGTGACTTTCCAGCACAATGCGGTTTGTCCAGTTTGAGAGGGGCGGAGTGCGACAGGTAGGGGTGGAGGTTTGCGATGGCGGGGACATCGTGGATTTGTGTGCAGGAGATTCTAAAATTCCATCAGACATGCGAAGTTTTATTGAAGGTGGTCAAAAGAGCTTACTTGCTGCAAAAAGGTATGAGCTGGTTACCCGGAGTCCTAATTTATCTGTGGTGTCAGAAATAGTGACGTTGCAGGTATATATGTGCCCCAACTCGCCTATCTGCAGCCGTATTGTGCACCAAATCGATCATTATAGCACGTCGAATTAAATAGGCACGGTATCTGACATATTTTTAATCACGTAGGAAAGCACAGAAGATGTGTTCAGTAGATTGTTTGCCCGCCCCTTTACAAACCTGATCGATTAATTTAACTGTACCCCCCCCCCCCTCCCTTAGAAATTCTTGTGTTCTAGATTCATGCACTCACACGAGAGCATTTTATGAAACATCAGCTTTATTAATAATAATTAGTCACATGTGCCTGTTACAAGTCGTGAAAAAGGGCCGATCTTTTGAAACCCTGCCGGGTACATGTAACCCATACATGTATTTTGAAGAGATGTGGGTATACAGTGCAGTTTCCCAAAATAGTAGTGCGCAGTTATCTCTGTAGTAACCCTTGTTTTATCTATGGGTTTACAAAACAATCTCAGACTAGTCACTACCTGTACGTGTATATATATAATTAATATATATAATATATGATATGATTTATTTCCAAATTGGGGCCCTCTTGGGCATACAGCATACATGATAGTTAACATTTCAATGTACAATGTTTATAAAAATGATATATATAGTACAACCCCCTCCTGAAATATATTCCAACACGTATCAACATCAAACTTTTGCAGTGTCGTCGACAGAGGCGGATCAATTATTCCCAGGGATTCTGTCACAATAGCAGCTCCGATCTATAACCCAGACAAGGTGCTGTGTGTAGGGATGAATTATAAGGACCACTGTGAGGAACAGAACGCACCTGTTCCTGTAGAGCCTGTAATCTTCAACAAATTCCCGAGCTGCATCATAGGTCCCACGGACGACTTGGTGTATCCCTCAGAGACAAAGGTCAGAACTGAATAAAGTCCACAGTTAGCTCATGTTCCATTGTATCGATTAAGATTGTTATAATGAAGTCACGCAATGCAAAGTAGCGTTTGAAGATAGGTAGAAAATAGGTAGAATTCAAATAGAATTGGACTGAAAAGGTATAAATTATATAAAATTCAAATGATATGTATGGGGAATATATTTTTCTTAATGATGTCCATCTTTTGGTATAAATATCGTAAAGAGAATTTACAAACTGTGTTGTAGGTTGTTTATTTTTATCAAGGTAATATACATGTACATGTGTATGGTGAAATTCGAAATCGGAGAGAAAAGTGGGGCTCCGTGACCTGGTGTAGGAGCCAGATGATGTAGCTATTTCAGATGTACCCCTGTTACAATTTCCATAATAGATGTTCTCCGTGTCCCCGAAAATTGTTGTCTTTTAAAAGTTAACAAACTTGCTGACAACAATTCTCGTGACATCTCTTTTTGTATCAGTTGGGACCTATTCGCATTTAGAATTGTATTAAATTTTATTCATTGAATTTCTGTCATATTACAAAAGAAATTCATAAGCTTTTTTTCCCCTTGAAACTCATGTTATTAACATCGATATGATCATTATAGTATCTTAAAATTTGAAATAGAAAAAGAAATTACGAGAGTCCATGATGTAATCAAGACGGAAACTTGCGAGTGCATTTTGGATTAAAAATTTACAAATATTCAAAAATATTTCATCTGACAATACTAATTCTCTAAAATGTCTCTAGCACACAGGTACTTGTTTCATACATGGGTCCCCCCTCCTTGATGATACCAGTATTATTAAGGAAGGGGGGACGGGGACCCATGTATGAAACATGTGTCTGTTCTCTAGAACCAGTTTTAAATTTTGATTTTATATTGTAGAAATTGGACTGGGAAGTAGAACTGACAATTGTTATTGGGAAAGACGCCAAACGGGTTCAGGTACACCCATTTTGTCTCCTGTTTACATTTCTTACCGCTTCAATGACGTAATATTGATGTTTTTGATTAATGCATGTGCTGATCAGTCTCAGTCTAAAATAAATACAGGAAAGTGATGCGATGAATTACGTGTTTGGTTATACTGTTGCACATGACGTAAGTGCACGGGACTGGCAGCTAGATCCTGGGAAGAATGGTGGGCAGTGGGTGATAGGAAAAGCCATGGATGGGTTCTGTCCACTGGGACCCGCCATAGTTATGAAGGAGGACATAGTTGGTACGTATAACAGTCATGTCGAATTTAATATTTCAGAAGCGGTTTCATGATTCAGCGCATAGACATATTTTAGACATGGATAGGGTTAAAGGGAGGGGGTGGGTGGGGGCAGAAGAGGGGAAAGTGAAGAAAAGTGGACCCTACTGTGCAACCCCACACATAGCAAAATGTAAGAAAGTGAGAGATAACCAGACAGCACACTCTTACGTGTCACATAGCAAAATGTAAGAAAGTGAGAGATAACCAGACAGCACACTCTTACGTGTCACGTGATATGTAACAGAATTGTGGCTAATTGTTTATTGTAAACAATGGATGGAATGTGTACAGGGCCACGCAGCTCAGTTTCATGACACAGTACAGCGAATTGTAGGTCTGTTATTGAATGACTGCTGTTTATGACGTGATGGTGCGATGACGATGACACGGTAATCCGACAGCGCGATGACGATTGCTTGGTGGTTCGATGAAGTGATATTAACGAAGGTACGATGAAGCACTATAGATATGCGGATGTTGTTCGCTAATCGTTACCATCACACCATTGCTCTCTCGTTTGATTGTCATCACGTCATCGCGCCATTATGTTAGCGTACATAATTTGATGACCGAATTACATGGCCTTGTCTGGATTCCCAACCAGTGTTGTTTCGTCGTGAGTAAATATATAAGTAAATCAATCTGCAGGCAATTAAGTAGCTTTCGTCAATTCGGGATAGAAGATCATAAAGCTAGTGTGCAGGACATACCCTTCATAAAATATGTAAACAAAATCATAAAGTCAATATGCAGGGATGTGCCCTTCATAATGCCCATCTAAGTTTAGAAAGAAGATGATAAAATCAGTCTACAGGGAGATAGTCTTCGTAATATACGTCGTATAGATCAATGATCCTTTCGTGCAAATACCGAGCCAACGAAAAGTTATAAATGCAAGTTGTAGATTATTTTTTTACGTCCCGTTGAGAATTTTTCACTCGTATTGAGACGTCACCAGCTGTAGGCAAAGTACCACAAATTTAGGCCTATGCTTAGCGCTTATGGCTGTAGCAGTGAGGGTTCTATATCGTGCCAACGCCTGTCGCGACATGGGGGCCTCCGTTTTTAAGGTCACATCCGAAAGAGCCATGATTCACACTTCTAATAAATGCTGAGGATTTGGCGAGGAAGCAATCACAGCCTATTTTCACGTCTTAAGTTTGACGCGTCTATTGTACGGGCGGGAATCGAACTCACGGCCTCCTGGTTACAAAGCGAACGTTCTACTACTAAGTTACCACGACCGGTTTGCAAGCTGTACAACTTGTTTATTTAGAATACGTAGAAAAATATGATAAAGTCAATCTACAGAGGTATACCTAGTCGCGGATTGGTTCTAAAGTAGTTGGATGCAGTATACATATTGTGTATGTAGGATTTAAGCGTCTTGTTTTATTTCCCGGGAGCTCCTCTGTATGTATTATATATCTGTTTTAAATATCTATAACGACATAACACTGTGCATCATAGTCATTCTCTATTAACAGATCCTCACAATCTGGGTCTACGCTGTAAAGTGAACGGCGTCACCAAACAAGACAGCAACACTAATCAGCTCATTCACAAAACGGCAGCAATGGTCGCATTCATATCCAGGTAACACACATTGATACACACAATAGCTTATGGAAACGGTGAAAGGGGCAGTAATTATGTAGAGAGATCTTAGTGCACGTGATAGCTCCCTATAACTGCACGTCACGATAATTATGTAGAGAGATCTTAGTGCACGTGGTAGCTCCCTATAACTGCACGTCACGATAATTATGTAGAGAGATCTTAGTGCACGTGGTAGCTCCCTATAACTGCACGTCACGATAATTATGTAGAGAGATCTTAGTGCACGTGGTAGCTCCCTATAACTGCACGTCACGATAATTATGTAGAGAGATCTTAGATTACACGGTGCAGATGAATGATCGAGCTTATTGTAACGATTAAAGTTAGCAGTATATTTAGAGAGATGGTAAATATAAGTACATAGATGAGGTGTGTAGAACTCTTCAGATGTTGTGTTACTAGGGTGGTTAGATCAATCTACCCTGAACTGTATACCTGTGCATGTACGTCACGTTTACTGACGGTACCAGAAACAAAATAGTTTTAAGAATTATTCAAGTTTTCTTCTGCTAATTTTCCATGTGAGTTAGAATACCATGAAAATGTGTGATAGAATATTGTCTTTTAAAAAAACTGAAGACTACTTTTTATGACATAGTCGCATACTAATACTTGGACACGATTGTCCTCTTGTGAAATATGCTACTTCTGTACTGTCGTAACTCGTTACATACTAGTATCATCTCTTGCCCATGATGAAAGACCTGTCGACAAGTACATAGTACGGGTCCATGGAATTCGCGAAAACACCAGGTAATTACCAACATGGTGCTAGTTTGTACTTATATACATATATTCTGTAAGTTTCTTTCACACTGATAGAAAATTGAGTGATTTATGGCTGGTGTATCCGCTAATTCCTGGACTGCACGGTACTATTGATCAGTATGGGTAAACAAAAGTATATTCGTAGGATGTATTCAAAACGTAATATTTTATGAATTCTATTCTTGCTTTAAAGGTTCATGACGCTGAAACCAGGAGACCTGATTTTGACAGGTACTCCGCCAGGTGTCGGGGTGTTTGGAAAACCACCGGAATACCTACAGGTAAATGATACGGAGTATTAGGGCTGGAACGAGTACCTGAAATAACCAAAAACAGCGGGTCATTTTCGGGTCGGGATTGGTTCCATTTTTTCCGTATTTCGGTTCGGGTCCGATTTTTACGATGGAATCATTTTTAGAAATCCGTTCAAACAAGATGATGTCAAAATTCTCAAATATGACTGTATGGTGGCATTGTGGACAAAACAATGACAGTATGTAAAATATGTCAGACACATTTGAAATACGCCACAGGATCAACATCGTCAATGACAATCATTGAGAACGAGTAGAAGTGACAATGCTGTTTCTAGTACCATGGATGTCGAGTCTAAAGCTCAGTCCGCATCCACGAGTAATTATTGTAACAAAATACAATAAAAGTGTTTGATTTTAGATTAATCATTTTTAAAATAGCTATATAGACCCAAACCGAAATACTCGAACCCGAATTGAGAAATCCTGAACCGACCCAACTCGAAAAGTTTTTGGAACCCTACTGAATGAGCTGTAGCTCTACCGGTTCCGCGTACACTGTCTATTTAATACTAATCAATCTGTGAATGCATCTGTTTATGGAACATTTAAGAAATAAATTTCATGTTTGAAAATACACGAGGACATAAACTGCAACATATTATGCCAGCATACTTCATGAAGCACATTGCTGTTTAATCAAAAATGAAATTTATTTTATATATATATATATATATATAATATATAATATATATATATATATATATATATATATATTTACATTTTCCTTTCATTTTTGTTGGAATATTTCTAGTCGTTAAAATAGTTGTACCATATTTATCAAGATTTTTTCACACACTCATTATTTTATGAGTCAATAATTGTTCAATCTCATAGATAGCTCATTTTCAAACACACTTAACTTGCTTTATCTACCTAACAAATTCGCACTCACCGGCATGCAATGAACACAGAATATTTTTTTTATTTTCCAGAAAGGTGATATTGTGGAATGTGAAATTGACAACATAGGGAAAGTTGTCAACAAAATAGTATAGAATTTAAATTTGTTTATCATATTAACACTTGCCTTTGTTATTCTGAAGAAGAAAATGTCTGAAAATTTAAAGTGATTCATCTCCAATAGAACAAGACATGCCTACTTAATAATTGAAAACTATTAGTGGATATTCGAGAAGGAATAAATCATCGCTGTTTTCATTTCATGAAGAGTGCGAAATACTCCATGTCTTGGAGAACTGAGACGGTGTTGTCGTTGGTAGGAGGGTTTGGCGTTTGTATGACTTGTCTTTTCACACGTCACACATGTATGAGACTGCCAAATGCATTATCAATAAATCGTTTTGAAAATATTTTATGTTCGTTTTGCTAGTTTGTATAAGTATCAGCTCATTTAAAGCTTGCAAAATTACATCATTACATGACATATAATATTAACAGAGGATTGCCATTACCGGTATCCGTCATTTAAATTTTCAACAAAAGGAGAGTGACCTTGATGTCAAATTATACCAAGGTGATCATTTCACCCAGATAGTTGTGCACAAATACCCGTATAGAAGTTCAAACAGTCCATATGAAAATAAAAAGTTTGATTTTTTTTAAATTGCTGAGACAGTTGCTGATCAGAATCCATGAATATCACAGTTAAATTTTTTTTTTCATGAAAAGCACCACTTTTGTTCTGATGATCTGTTTAAAACACATGTTATTCTGTGGTTTTGACTTTTGATTCGTTGTTGATTATATTATTATTAATTGTCGGGTCTTCCAGAAATTTTCGACTTCGTCTAGAGTCAGCAGATCCTGTTTTTAAACGTTCAGTCGATTCAGATCGATAAAAGCGTTCCGTAGAAGCTGATCGAATTCGATTGATTCTTTTTGTAAAGTTTATGTTTGTAGATTCCTCGACCCATCGAATGATTCGAGTGTCGACTTTAGAATCCTCGCGTACCGTGACCCTCTCTTTGTCACCAGAGTGCAGTGCATCGTGGACGCCTAGGTTGTGCTCGTTCAACATTGCTTGCGTTTTGTACTTTCCACCGAATTTTGCTTGAGTTTGTTCGACAACGTATGTATTGACACTAGGAATGATTTCGGAGTCCTCTCGAAACAACTCTTTACCTATGTTATCCGGAAGTCGATATGAAAACCTGACCTTCTTTTCTTCAATGGAGGCTGATGACTTGTGACCTCCACTTAAGGGTCTTGTGTTGGAGGATGTCGGGGGTCGTGGGGAAACCGCTCGTTGCTGAACAGAGTTAGGTGTTCTCGGACGGGCGTGCAGTTTGGAGGATACAGATATTCTTGGCGCTAAAGGAACACCATGAGTGATATTTGGTCGACCATGAACATCCAGCTGAAGCGGCACACGCCGGATGATGTAGTCTGATTCACGAACAGTACTGTTTGGCGCTAAATAATTGTTTTGGCTGTTCATTTTCAAACGTCTTTTAAACAATTGTAATGAAGTGTGAATTTGAGCTTGTCTTTGAGCTGCCTCAGTTCTGCGTAATATTAATGGAACAGATTTATGAAGTCCGGAGGAAGATTTAATGGCATTACCACGCACTTCGTATCCGGGGTTTTGGTTTCCTGGTACGTAACCGTTTGTGTCCTCCATCCTGAACCTGACTGTTTTAGCACTAGCTGTCCTTGGGTCACTCTGTGGCATGACGTCATCCCTGTGAGAAATATCCCCTATATCCAGCGCTGGAAATTGATGTGCTCCTCTACCACGTGACTCTTTTAACATTTTCAAATGAATTCTTTTCACTTTATCGTTTTGTTTGTCTTCCTTTGTCTTTATCGGCTCAATGGGAGCAACTCCTCCTTTCTTTTTTATTTGATAAATGATAGCGGATTCTTCTATATTCATATCGAGGTTTTCTTCTGTCTGTTCTTTTACCAATTCAATGATGTGCTGCCGGAGATCATTGACTACACCCGAACGTATAGGACTGCGCATGCGTCCTTGACACTGACTGTGTACGGTGACCGGAGTACACACTCGTAACATCTCTTACTTTGGGGTACTTCCACTGCAAAGAAGAGCTAGAAATTAGATCTGTACACATTCCAAATGAACTGAACAACACACATCTGTTTGAAAAGCCTGGCGTAACACCCTCTATAATATGGCTTTTGCCATGCCCCTATTGTGTAGTTTCTTTTATTCCGTTGTGACAAGTAGTTAATAAACAAGTTAATCCGATATAATTAAATCTTTTCTTTAGGAGTATGTTCCATTTAACGCTTGTACAAAATCAAACCCAGAGTTAAGAATTTTTCTGTGCAGAAGTTTGCGAAGCTCTTCAAGACACCATTACAAGTGAAAAGAGTATCGAATTTTTCGGCGACTACAATGATAATGAACTGTAATAATTTCTAATGATCAAGTTGACATAAAATGCCGCTTACCCGGATTGTAAAATAAATCCCTACATCAAATCATCGTTCTATCATTCCTAGACCTCACGTCGGAGATGATATTTGAAACACTAGACTTCTTGGTGTACAGAGATATATTCAAAATATATCTTGTTAAATCTCACGAGAGGTTACACAAATCCCAACATTACAATCCATGGAGTGTACGGATTGAATATATCCCGTTAATTTAATTACTAGGGTTTGTCGTACACGAACGGTTTTCAAAGATTTAAATGCAGGTTTTTGTTGATTGTATTAAAAGGCGCCTCTATCGTAGTGGCGAATCTCAAATACATATACGGAATTAAAGCTGGATTAGGAAAACATATGTGGCCACAATAGGCATAGTCACGCGCCTCTTGTAGATAACATTGTCTTCTCGTGAGACCTCTTTTGTCAAGGAGGGATCAAGCAGTGTTTTATCTCGTCAAAATATTCCCTCCTGTTGCCCGATATTTGATGTTTAGGACCAATATATCGCACCGAATTGGTAGAAAGAAAAAGCTTCTAAGCGCCGATTAAGCACTGTGTGGGGGAATCAACGACTTTCCGCAAGAAGGACGACAGGCCGCTATTCAAAGAATTATTTCAAACAGAACTACTCGAACTCTCAAATAGACCTACTCATTCTAAAGCCGGTCTTGCTGTGCATGTGGATATCAGGACATACCTGAGACATGTATGCTATGTATGTCTCTTGGCATACTAAATATGACACAGACAAGACGCAGCAATATCGGTTTTGTGTTTTTGAACATTTGGAACAAGTCAATAAATCGGTTAGAAAAATTTGAAAAAGTTAATACCGTAGTTTTTAGCGAAAGAAAATGTTCTTCGTGGTTGGAGATGGGAAGATGTCAAAATGCGACCTTCCTACCATTCTTTTCAAATATGTCTAGAATTGTTTACATTCAGCCAAATCATTACTGCAGTGGGTGTTTATTCATTTGAGACATTTCTTATTTGGCTGAAAGGTTTTTTATTCATATTTCCTCATCGAGACGAAAAATCAATTTGAAATACAACTTTATAATCCCATTACGTTGTTTGACAGGGTTATAATTGTATTGCAATTTGACTGATCAATAGTTGGTAAAAAAAAAATAAAAATATTAATTACATCGCATTCAAACTTGCGTAGCATTCACACCTACTCCTTCAGGGTTATAAGCTCTTTCGTAAAGAATGATGCTGATTGTCCTTTACGCTACAATTTGAAATCCAGGGTATCTATAAATTGTTCGTTTCATGAATTCAAAAGATTACTTACTGGTTATGGAACTCGGCATGTTGTGTATTTCAATTAAATCTGCAAATAATCCATCGTGTTCGGGTTTGAAATGAACATTGCGATAATTTAAACAGTGGGCGGATGCTTAGTGAAGATATTTTGTCAAAATAGGTGTCAATTTCCGCGTCTTTATAAATGAGAATTGTTTAGTACATTGTCTTCAACTGGGTCACGTGGTGTAGGACGTCATTGTACCCTTTTTTTGTTTTAAAACTCTTCGCTTTATCAGGAATCTTTACTTAGCAGGAATCAATCTCCAAGTTTAAGTTCATTTGTAATCGGCGCGATGATAACCTTGGTTGATTGCTGATACCCTTGCTGTATTTGTAGTAATTTTAGGATACATGCCACTTCTTGCACGTTGATTAAGAAGGTAAAGCCGTTGACAAGCCGTGATTCGGAACTACCAATTAAATTACCTTTCAAGGACGTGTATGTTAAACAGAAATCAATTATTTAATCTTCAAATCGATACACTGTTAATTAAGTTATAATTATGTTTGTTCGATAAATCGGATATTCTGTTGATTGCGGTCTGAGGTAGACTAGTAATTTATATTGATTTTAGTAAAGTTCTATATCTGACGTGATTCCCCCCCCCCCCCTCTGACGTGATTCCCCCCCCCAACCCTTTCACAATGGAAAGCCAGGACAAGTGGGTCACATAGGTCCCACGTAGTTTTCTCTGTATCATGCAGATTCATATGGATTGTGTTATCAAATGTGCTGGCTGCAGATCTGTAGCTCTCTGAAAAAATATTGGGACATATCTTTCTGAGAGATCTACAGATCTGCAGCTAAAGCTGTGTATTTAAGACATGGAAGTTAAGTTTTTGGAAAAGTTCTGTAAAAAATTGTTTTTAACCATGCATTTTTACCTTGTTATTACGGAGAACAATACTAGAAAGTGGTCCCCAGGTGCCTATGTCTAGGTAGTTTTTATTGAGGGTATATAGACAAAGGAAGCTAATTATAATGCTGGTATTATCCCCAAACGCTTCCACTGTTTTACCCCCTCCTTCTCCCAGAAATACAAATAACTTGGAGACAGGTATTCTTCCTTTCTTTGTATATATGTAAGCTAATGGTATGTAGGATTTTAATGTCAAAAGAAAAATATATTTCATCGAGAAGATTAGATATATGTTAATGAGTATTATACATGTATAAGGAGTACTGATTCGGTGAGGCTACAAGTAAGTAAATTTTCTTAATTCATCTCTTGTTATCTGTATTTTTTTTTTCCAAAATATTTATTCATTTTGAGTTACCTCGCTTTTCATAATCGATTTATCCACCGAAGGCAAGGTAAATATGGTCTTTGGAAGGTAGCTAAATAATCATATTAATCTTATAAAGATCTAATAATATACCATTCCTTACATCTACAAGTAAGAAGCCTGGTGGAAAGTGGGTAGAGAAGCGAGGTTTGAATGGACGACCAAAAAGTATATGATAATCAATTTTGAGATTTCCAATTAAATTTTTGTCCGATGTTAGAAAAATCAAATGTTATAGGCAGGTACAGATCACGTTTTAAATTTTGTTGAGTGAGCGGACAGGAGGGGTGGGGGGGGGGGGGGGGGGAGTTTGTGTCGGATTGAACAAGAAAAGCAAAAACGAAAATACCCCACATTATGGTTAATAACATGGTTTGCCATTGGTTGCTAAAATGAAACTTCGAAGTTTCAAATATTGGTTCAAATTAAGAGCAACAGAAAATTGAATTCTCAAATCTTGTTACGAAAATTTAGTGGTACGAAATGCAATCTAATTAAAATTAGATCCTTTGATCCGCTCACGTATATCGCTACACAAGGTTGTGATATACGTGAGCGGATCAAAGGATCTAATTTTAATTAGATTGTACGAAATGAGAAATGGATTTTACATAAAAAAAAAAATGAATTGATGTCACTTGGTTTAAACTATATATGGTCAGAAAATCACATAGACTTGAGATATTTTTCTGTTATAAAGCAAAGACTTCTAGATCTACATTAACAAAATTTGTTTGAAAATATTGTTTGATCTTCAAAAGGCTACTTATATCATCACCTTATCGATAATTGCTGTTTATTTAACAAAACCCATAGATTAAAAAAAACCACAGAAGGTTATTAACTAAATGTAGGTTGTCTAACCATCTTCTGAACATTGAATTAGGTAGAAACTACAACGTTATCAAATCTAACAGATTGTCTACATGTTGTGATCTCCATGATAATG
Organism: Ostrea edulis; assembly: GCF_947568905.1. Classification (NCBI taxonomy): domain Eukaryota; kingdom Metazoa; phylum Mollusca; class Bivalvia; order Ostreida; family Ostreidae; genus Ostrea; species Ostrea edulis. The sequence goes on along the minus strand of NC_079172.1, from coordinate 6,830,521 downwards.
AGGACGAATTTCATTTCATATTGAAATGTCCACTGTATAACGATTTGAGGGGGGAAATGAAAAGGTATTATTCTAGACCAAGTGTTTTTAAATTAATTCAATTATTAACTACTAGTAATGTCAGCGATTTGTTAAAATTGGGAAACATTTTGAGTGCTGCTATACTAATTTAAAAGAGAATGTCACACTGATGTTTAGTTATTTACCTGTTTACTTTGTACGTTCACACTCTCTGAATTACCTTCAAATATCACTGTGTTCAATTGTTACTCTGGTGAGCCAGTTGGCTCAAAGAAATATAGAAATTGGCTATAAAGGTCAAATTTTATAACCTGATCATAAATTATGAAATATTCACAAGCTTTGAATCTTTTAAGGTAATGAAAGGTCGAGTCGGATTTTTTTTTTTGTTTTTTTTTTGGTCTTGGTCAGTCTAGTCATGTTCTGACTTTTCGACTCTCACAAACACAACTCATTTACCCTGCCTGTGTCCACATTTAAACCCTAAACCCTTGTCTCCTCAATATCCAAAGGCATTCTATATGGGTCTAATGAATGCATCTAACACATTCAAAAAAATAACATAGAATGAAGAAGGTTGGTGTTATACATGTTTATACGCAGTGTGTGGCATGCAGAAATCTTGAGCCCTTTTCGCAAAAAATCTTACAATTGAGTGAAACTTTAAAAGTCTATACATAAATGATAAAACTGGCATTCTTACTCGGGGCATAGTTGCATTCCATTGATTATAAAGCAGACACAAAATTATAATATAAGTCGTAAGATTTTTTGTGAATATGGCCACTGTCTCCATGTGTTTCGTTCGAATTTAAAAGTGAAATACACTTGGAACAGGTGCCTAAAAGCGCATTGACTTCACTTTATCTTAAAATAAAAAGTATTGAGTTTTGCACCTAAAATAACAAATTACATTCATTGTACTAATGCTATATGTACCTGTAACATGAAAATATACCGCAATTAAAGTGGTAATCTTACTTTTCTAGAAAATGATTTTGCATATCAGCAATTAATTGAAAATGAAATTGAGTTAGTTCTGTTGCCCTAAAGGATGTACCAAAAACATTCATGTCCTAGTATCCAAAAATACATCTAAAGTTTTTTGTGTACGCATGTACATGTACTAGTATTTTTTAAAAGATGTATTTTTGAGTGTGACGTATCTTTCTGTATGTATGCAAGTTCAAACTAGCCCCGTTAAAGGCATGGTGGTTGCTTCATTGTCAATTCGATGGGTCGGGATAGTTGTGATTATGAATATCATCTTATGCATTTGGGGTGGGCAGGGACGTAAATTACATGGAGGCGGGGGAGGCAGCTGCCTCCTCCAACTTTTGAGCCAAACAAAATTAAAATTTAAAGTTCATTAGAATTTATGTTGTTTCCAATAACTAAGAACATGATACCTCCCTTAAAAAGCATTCCAAATCTTTCTTTTAGAATGAGTTAGTCAAGTAACATCTTAGAAGGCCCTAGAATCAAGGATTTTGCACGAAACGTGTTCAGTGTGCACAAAATGTGCTCAGCGTCTGGGGGCCTGGGTGGCCCCCAGACCCCCGCCTAATTTCCTGCCTCCTCCAAATTGAAGGTTAATTTACGGCCCTGGTGGGTGTGTACATATGTGGACGTAATTGAAAACTAAACAGGCTGTCTAGCACGGGACATCACATGTAACTGACATTAGAGGAATACTAAGCTCAATGATATACTTTTGTATGCAACATCTGTTGAGACAGGGAACTCGTAGTTTGGATTTAATTTCCAAAGGTACAACGGATGATTTAAAAAATTCCAAAACTGCAAGGAATGTACGCATACGAATATCTTAACGCCATTTTATGGTACATGTATACTTAAGAATTTTGCCATCTTTATCAGATAGGAAAACCTAAGTCGCCGACGGGCTTGTGATGCGATATGTACAGTATAAATGTATATTATGTATATGAAATATTCTGCCGACCGAATTTTTAAAGTTTTCCGGCTTTGATGTAGGTCATCCGGATCGATAACTATCCATGTGTTTACCATCTCATATAATTTGTCACTTTAAAATAACATACCAAGGTATAAAGTACGTTTTGTGATGCATTTTTTGTTGTACGTGTTGTCTTTTTCCGATCACTACAAAATGCAAAACTGAGAAATTATGGAGTAGCCTTTTGTTCCTTAGATCGACATTTTACCCGAATCTATCGACTTAAAATAGTTCGCAATGTTTTTAAAATTTACAAAGTGGATCAATTAATCACCATGTGCAGAGTCACTAATTTTTTTTTTATCAGAAACAGAACTTTTGTCAATATGCTGTAAACACAGCATTGCCATGATTTGATGTCGCTTTGAATAGATTCATCTTGTCTTGATAACAGTTGAAATCTTTAGAATAACGGGAAAATGACTGTTCAATAATTTCAGTTGTACAGTGATGCAGTTATTTTAAAATAAAATCATCATCGCTTTTGAGACACTTATATACATTATTAGTTCAGCCATCTGCCCGAGTCAAGGGTTTCTGATCAGCTCCGCTCCACATAGATATGGAGCGGATCAGAAACCCTTGACTTGGGAAGATGTAGTTCAGTGCAATTCAATTCATAGCATGTACAAGCCGTCAATACCTTAACCGAATCTCCGGGGTGGCCAGCTACTTAAGTCAATTAAATTATTTGTTGCATTTAAAGTAGTCCGAGTGACAGATTTTTCGTTTAATGCCGATGACAGCACGACACAAAAACATAACAATTGTTAATTTGGAAACTGTAGATAAATATATCCAGGTAGATATCTCCAACACGCACGGAGAGCCCTAGATACACGCGAATGTTTCATATGCAAAGGAATTATGAAAAAACTTGATATCATAATTAGTTGATAAATGGTTGGTATATCTCAATGGCTTATACTGGTCAATAATTCCGCGCTTTTCTTCCTGCGACATTTCAGTGTTGTCAAAGAGGGTATATATATATATAAAGTTAATAACAAACAGTGTTGACTTGTGGCAACGATATGAAGTCATGCACCATATGTTCTTAAAACCCCCTATAGCAGTGCGATTTTGAATTTTAAATCTTATCGTTTCAATTGACGATAAGTAATTCAAAAATAAGAATGGAACGTGTAAAGATTTCCTAATTCAATCCGATAGTTTACAGTGTGCACAAAAGAGGGCCGTACAAGGGTACCCCGCTCCGATTTCACACAAGAGCCCGCGGTCTCGGTATATGTAATTTTTCCAAGGTTGATTCTATGTAGCAGGTGGGACTTCCATATATAAGGAAGGTAGCGGCAGAAGTCTGGGAGATAAGAATCTGAGGATTGCAGGGATGTTAACACACGAGTCGCCGCTTCTAAAACTGACTTGATTTCATGTGTTCAGAAACTGTTACAACGGTGACCGGATGTGTGGGGGGAAATCACCATATAGAAGTCACTGACTTGATTCTAAATTATGTAATTTATTCTTTGAATGTTTTCGGACGGCGAATTACGGAAGTCTTTCAGAAAAAAACATTGTGAAGAAATGAAAGATTCCTAGCAGTGCAGATTTTACAGTGTCATAGCAGTGCAGATTTTACTGTGTCGGAGGGCGGGTGCCTCATCTCGGAGCAGTACCGTTTTTCTTGCATGGAGCTTCATCACCTTTGTGGACTTAATGGAAGAGGAATGGCCGAGAGGTAGTAAACATGTCTAGTTAATTTTCTTCCCATGCATGTTCATCTGTTTATATGATTGAGGCTTTATCTAATATTTATAAATACGTAATCCTATAGCCTCATTTGCTTAGTGTTTATTCCCAAAATGGAATATTATACTACCTGTATAAGTGTATTTTTTGTTTATGGTATACAGTTTACATAAATATTCACTCTCTAGGAAGATGAGACAGTTTAGTTTTTACATACATGCAAAATTCTTCAAAATGTAAAATAAATAGGAAAACATTATCATCTTAACAAGCATCCAAATGAACTTAATTTCTTCATGTAAGGGCCTGCTTGACTTAATCAGTCGTTGATAAGTACTCGAGAGGAGTCTCAGACCTGGGCAGCGAAAAATGTCAATCTTTGTTGTCTTTTCAGCACGAGCCCGATAATGACTTTCAATTGATGACAAATTCGGTATCACGTATTTAATGAACATTTAAATTCCAGAGAAAATACGGGTGATTTAAAGAGGACTCAAAACTAAAGCCGCAACATAGTTCAAGCTATTCAATAGTAGATTAATTGTGTGTTCAAGTCAGTCACGGAGGATACAAGATATTCAATGACGATACATTTTAATGCAATCGAAATTAGCCATCGTAACAATACGGGTAAGATTTACTTTCATGTCGCCGGTTTTTAAATGCTATATACGTTTCAAGTGTCGAAATAAAACAACCACCAGAGAGAAATGTGTTTGAATGGCTTTAAACTATCGATCAAAATCGCTTTATTTGAGAAGTAATGGGAGAAAAAGAATTTCCAAATGAGAAAAAGAAGTTATTTTCGGGCATGGTTTAGTTACAGTCGATTGTTTTAATTATCGTTGTCATACGTTTGAGGACACGCCCGATATCTATAGATTGTGTCAAGATTTTCAATTCTTATTTAATTAATAAACATCTATTATATGCAAAGCATATTTCAGGAAGAACATTCGGCAATAGTCTTTTGCCAACTTACTGCTAATTTTGAATACTTTAATAATTTTACATTTAATTCAGGATCTTAATCAAAAGACCCGTGACTCTTGGACATTAAAATGTGTCAAGAACAAAGCGACTGCAAATTGAATTGATTCAGACCAACCACTGCATTTCTTTTTAACTAATGTTTTTTCATATTGAACATATTTTCATCTCTGTATTTCATGTACGTTTAGGATAATGATGATGAAAATAATGATATGATTAGTTTATTTAAGTATCAAATAGAAATACAATTGTTACATCATTTAAGATGTAAATCAAAATCTATTCTATCCAGACCACATACGTGACAGAATATTAAATACATGTACATAAATCAAATTTAAAAACAACAAACACTAATACATGTTCTTCTGAAACAAAAAGTAAGTATATATTTTTCTTAGTAAATATTTCCTGCTTTTATACTTTTTACACACATAGAATATTCACAAAATCGCACGTCTTTTTCCATAATTTTGAGGAAATAATGAAAACTACTCACCATTGCTAATTTTGTCCACCTAAAGACGTATAAAGCTGTCATTATTTAGTAAACAAGCTAAGAAATAACCCCAACGAAATTAATTATTTAAGTAAACTGGTTCTTCGTCCCGAGATCGATTCGGTGGCGCCTGGACCTAGTAGATATCCTACTGTGGCAATCGATAGCCAGCGTACAACCGAACCGTAGTCACAACAAATTGCTAATCTAGAGCGACAGGCGTCAAATTACGCAAAAAATCTATGATACAAACACAAAATATAACTTTAAAAAAAGAAATGATCAGTTTCTCTGTTCCTTTCCTTAGATTGGTAGATTCCCTCTTTGCTGCCAATACAAGAGAATCATATAGACAAAAGAGTCAACTTACCCATTCAGGGAATCACTTTGAGCTTTCTAAGCCAGGGAAGAATAAAACTTTAAAATTTGTCAATCTTTTAGAAAGTTTTAACGATTGCTATTCTTACAACACGTCTCCCCTGTAAATGAGGTAGTTCTGATAAAGTTTAAAACAATGAAGCTATTACTCGTTATTTCATTGACCGTCGAGTTTTCTTGGTAAATATTTGCCTGTATATGTATGTACCAATGTTTCGTAAATAATACACCTCTGCTGTTTCATTGAATGTACTTCTTGCTAAAACACCGACCCTTAAACTTGACATAAGATCATATATTCCTAAAACGAAACCAATATGATTGAAATGTATAAGGAATTAATGTCCATCTGCTTGTATTACAGGGATATAAACACAGAGAACGTATTTATCCACACCCCTCATGTATAAAATGTTGTAAGAAAGACATTACAAATGACCATATGCATTGGCCTATTTTTTATTTTTATTTTTTACCGTTATGGACTTACTGGTTCCAAATTGCAAATTTCATGTTTAGGAAGCTTATTCACATAATTCAAAACAAATCATTGTTTTAAAAAAAGGTTTGGCGTGTGTTGTTAGGTATTGATCCTTTCTGCCTGAAATGCTACAAATGTTCAGTCCTTTACGTAACAGCATTATAACAATGCCCAGATCCTAGTTCGAAAAGATTTTAGCTTTTGACTTTTAAAACTCGGACTTGTTTGGAAAAACCTTTAATCATATTTTCTATTTAATCAGGAATAGGAGGGTCTTAGAATTCAACTGAGCAATGGTATAAAAGGACCTCTAGAATAACGAAACTTGCGTGGAGGATTACCCAGCGTTAATCTCGAGATTGTAAACGGATCAGCGTCACTATTGCATGTTTGCCTGGAAGCTCGGACTATTTGATTCTGCGACCACTATTCCAATAACGTGGCAAAGACTTGAATAAATGTTTACACGAGAACCAAAGCTCCGAATTCATACAAGCTCCAATCATTGGAATTGATCGCCTGGACATTGTTTTAATGTTAGAGATAAAACTTCCACATCGTAACAGGAAGTTTGTGATGGACTCCTTGGCAAGAACTAAAATGTAATTTTTCAATGTTTCGATTGTTCATAATTGGTTGATTTTTTTTTTCACATCGACGATATAATGGGACCGTTGATTGGTTCGTACCGGGAGGAGGACAAATATAGCTTGCCCAGAACTCCTCTTTCTAGACGATCAAGAACAACAGATGATGGTCTGATGGCGTTCGAATCGTCTTCTGAGTTCAGTTTCGATGACACCCAGACGGATGAGGGACGTTTGTCGCAAGCGCTACAAACATGGATGCCTGATTACGTGATAGTACCAATCGAACCTACGGTCAAACCTCCTCGACAACCAGTATACTCGGGTCGACTCGGTAAAAAGCCGTCTTTGCAACGAATTCCGAGTGATGAATCTATATCTACTAAATTGTCCTTGCTCTCATGCTCAACAAGAGCCACATCACCGGAAACACTTGTATGTACAGCTACAAAGCGCCGACGTAAAAAGAAAAACTTAAGTTCAAGAGCTCCTTCCGCTATTGAAAAGATAGGATCAAAATGGGAGGAATTCGCTAGGCAACGCTCCAAAGGTGCTTTGGATAGGTTTTCAAAAACTCATAATGCAATGAGAATGGACGTTGTACAACGCATTGATGATGACGAAAGTGAAGCTTTCCGAAACATGGATAAAGACGAGCAGAGAATGTTGAGATCAGTGGGCATAAAAAGGAGTCGATTGTTTGCTGGAAAGCTTAAAAAGTCTCCCAGTCTAAGCAATGTAAAGGATACTTACGTCCTTCAACAACCTAGACAGCTTCGGAGAGCTTTATCAGTTGGTGCTAAACCTCGAAGTCGTGGTATCAATTTGGAGGAAATAAGACAGCAAAGAATACGAGAAAAAATAGCCTTGATGCAACAGAGGCAACGTTCTCGAGGTGGAAGACGATCATTTCTCTCTCATCGAATGCAAACTCGAACTACAATTACAACATCAAGCCTCGGGTCAGCAGCACCAGTAACACCTTCTCCCCGATCAATGTCTCCAGCAAATCAAGAAGAAAGAGTGTCGGTGTGGAAGGGAGACACACAAATCTTAGAGATGGATTTAAGGCGAGGTTTGACAAATCGTGTTCAGAAAAAGATTATGTCCACCACTATGGCAATAAATCTGGTCACAGGATTCGGGGAAACGAACCAACGACAAACGATGATTGGTCGCCATGAAGAATTTCCTTCGTATACAGATGAAGATTACTGCGCAGTGCCAAAAATGGTGCAGAGAATTCGCATCACGCCTGATCTTAGCCTTGTGATCAAAGATGATATACGTATTCGCATGGGTCGACCACGCTATCACGAAATAAAGATAAAAGATTTGGAAATATGGAACAGAGGACAAGTGTTGAATCGATCACATAGAAACCTCAAAGTGTTCAACTGGCTCCACAGTCTAAAGGAGAACGAGTTCGACAAAGACTTAGAGCCTTACATTGATGATAGCATTCCCGCCTGTCCTGATGACGTAGACATTTTACACATAGAGGCGGCGGACGAGCCCGACGTTAAACCACTGTCTATGAAAAAGTTTAAAATGAAAGGTCGGAAAAGGAAAGACTATAAATCATAGGAACTTTATTCAATTCCCATGAACTAATTTTCATCTGTGTTCAACATAATTGTAATTTTAGAATATATTTTTGTTGTACTTATTCATACAAGACATTTTGGTTTTGGTACAACGTTGGCTGTGGAATGGAATGCCTGCTAATGTTCATAACATATTTTCCAAATTATGAAATATAAGAAAATAACAACGCTAACTTTGTACAATAAAGTTTGACATTTAATCACAAATTGTACTTGTAACATGAACATAGAACGCAATCGAAACCATACTGAAATTTTAAAGATTTTGCATAACATCTCTTGCCCACTAAAATGCCATTTTGTTAGATCAATGAGGTCTCAACAAGAGTGCGTTTTAGTTTTCAAAAATTAGATATTGATTCCTCCTTGAAATGGCACTGAAGGTTTTATGAGAAGAAAAAAAACCTCAGCCATTTTGGATATTGAAAAGGTAGGATTATGGTTGCAAAAGTATTTAAACATTCGAACAGATTAAATCTCATTGATTGTTGACCTTCATACATCTACTTGTTTACTTAGAGAGTGTATAGTGTAAGAAGAGTGGGAAGTAGTAGAAGTGTGAAAAATGTTTTAGATATAAATAAATCAATGTAAAATTGATTGCGATTTTATACAAGAAATGCATTATCTTTGTACAATAATCCTGATTACAAAATCTTCTTGTGATCATGATGATTTACCTAGGATAACCCCTGTGAACTAACTTTAAAAGATGATGGCGTGGAATCAACATATCTTGTTTGAATACAGGGTACTCGAATATGTCAAATTAATTGACAATACTCTCATATCTCTAGCTACCAATATTGAACGTTAAGATTAAAATTGATCTTTAATATGCTCTAGTGAATTTGCACACAACATTGTTAAGAAATCAATGAAATCGTCGACGGTATAGATTAGTATATGAAAGGTGAAGATAAAGAACAGTGATATGTGGTTCCTTTCCTATGACGCGGGAGACTGTTTCACCAAAGAAAGAAAATATTGATGAAGTAATAAAAATCAAAGGGTCTCAATTATTGTTATATTACTCGATGACTGTTTTTCTTTCAAAAGATGTAAATTTAAGAACACTGTTATTTATGAGCCTGAAAACCTTGCAATATTAAGCATATGCACCTTAGCCATATGAACAGTACATGTAAGTTTTAATCAGATATTTTCTGCATGAAATTTCTCTTTTGAAACGATTGAATCCCAGAATTACAGAATAATATTGTCATGGAATCGCAATATAGTTATACCAAAGGACTTACAGAATCATTGAAATAACAAAATCATGGACTTACAGAATCATAGAATTACAAAATAACAGTATCATGGAATCACAATATAGTTACATGTATAACAAAGAACAATAGAATCAAGGAATTGGAGAATCATAGAATCACAATTCTTATAATCAGAGGAATCACAGTCATAGAATCACAACATCATAAAATCACAGTCATAGAATCACAACATCATAGAAATCATAAAACTATAGAAATCATAAAACTATAGAAATCATAAAACTATAGAAATCATAAAACTATAGAAATCATAAAACTATAGAAATCATAGAATAATAGAAATCACAATTCTTATAATCAGAGGAATCACAGAGTTATAGAATCACAAAATCAGAGAATTGCAGAATCATGTAAATCACAGAACCGTAGAATTACAGAATTAAAGAAATCACAAAATCAGAGAATTGCAGAATCACAGAAAAATAGTATTATAGAATCACAAGATATTGATAACGGAGAATAATAGAATAACAAAGTCATAGAATCGTGGAAATCACGCAATCATAGAGAATACAGAATAACAAAGTCATAGAATCGTGGAAATCACGCAATCATAGAGAATACAGAATAACAAAGTCATAGAATCGTGGAAATCACGCAATCATAGAGAATACAGAATAACAAAGTCATAGAATCGTGGAAATCACGCAATCATAGAGAATACAGAATAACAAAGTCATAGAATCGTGGAAATCACGCAATCATAGAATTACAGGATCATAGAATTATAGAACCTTATAAAGATAAAATCATTGAAATCACGCAATCATAGAGAATACAGAATAACAAAGTCATAGAATCGTGGAAATCACGCAATCATAGAGAATACAGAATAACAAAGTTATAGAATCGTGGAAATCACGCAATCATAGAATTACGGGATGATGGAATTATAGAACTGTATAAAGATAAAATCATTGAAATCACACAATCATAGAGAATACAGAATAACAAAGTCAAAGAAACGTGGAAATCGCTCAATCATAGAGAATACAGAATAACAAAGTTATAGAATCGTGGAAATCACGCAATCATAGAATTACAGGATGATAGAATTATAGAACTTTATAAAGATAAAATCATTGAAATCACGTAATCATAGAATTACAGGATGATAGAATTATAGAACCGTATAAAGATAAAATCATTGAAATCACACAATCATCGAGTATACAGAATCACAAAATCATAGAATTATAAAGTCAAGGAATCGGAGAATATAGAGAAATAAAATAAGAATATATCAAAGTTGACAGATAATTTAACAGCGATAAGGTTATGTATTGGGTACAGCACATTACGCTTCGCCCCTCTCCCCATCATCCATGGGCACATTTATACCAATCTGTTCGTTCTAATGAATAATTAATGAGACCATATTATTCATTGATCAGGGCATTTTCGCTTTGTCAGTTATCCCATGCCTGGTAGCACCGGTAACTGTCTCTAATAGTACATACTAAATATCCCGTCATGTTTGGTTTGCAGAAACTTTATATTTATTGATATGATTTACTAAATCTGATTTTAATATGATCGAAAGGCAAAGACATCACGGATTCTGATCTAATCTACAAATATATCATGTTTTCCATCATACGTTAATTAACGTACTACACAGTCGTTTTTACACACATACAGAATTCTACATTACTTATATGTCAGTAGTACGTGGTGCAGTCCAATCATTTAAAGTGTGTAACCGGATTTACATTATACCTAATGCTACTTTAATATGCAATGGAAGCAGAAAAAAAAAACTGATTTAAAAAACAAAGCGTCACCAAATTTGCATTAAACCTCTTAAATGCCAACGTTTTTGTATCATATTAAACATTTGTTTTGGCACGTTCGAATTGACCGATTTATTTGATTGTGTTTATGATCTAAACTACCACCAGTAGAGACCTGCTGTATGTAAATTGGTGTCAAATTATATAATTGGATATACCAATATCACAATATATTCAGTAGTGGATCTAGAGGGAAAACAAGGGTTAATATATCTCCATAGTTGGAAAGCTCTCACAAAGTGGTCATTTTGTGTCATTGTCATTAACTAACCCCTCACCCTCTTGCGCAGGAAAGTACCATCTCTATTCACAACTTTGCCATCTTTGAATTTTTCATAGGGATCTGCTCCTATCATTTTAATACAACGAGACCAAATACATCTACCTCAGCAATTAACATTTTCTATGATTATCTCAAATTTCCTCCAAATATTAATTAGATGTTTTTAACTGAATTACAGATATCTGCCATTTAAAAAATCTCTAATTCGTTTGGAAATATCTCTAAAATAATTATATCGATTTCATTCTCTGAATTACTGCTTTCGTTTATTATGTTAGAGTGCACTCGACTTGAATCAGAACCATCTCCAATATGAATTAGGGTTACCTTTAATTCAACTGGAACTATTTTCATTTGGATACGACCTGTTCTTATTTTACTGAAGACCGGATTCAATTCACGAGAAGTTTAAATCCACATATTCATCATTGAATTATTTCTCTCTTTAAGATAAATACATGTAGCACATACATACGTTTTCGTAAAGTAACATTGAACACATCAGTTTATTGTCCGAGATCATAAGTTGGTTGTAGTACGGTTAGATCGGACGAATGCTGTTGGTTCAATATCCCATACTCCGCTAAAATAAAACTTCAACATTCACTATGAAAGGTGAAGATAACGAACAGTGATCAATCTCATAAATCCCATAAGCAATACAAAATAGATAGTTGGGAAAACACGGACCCCTGGATACACCAGAGGTGGGATCAGGTGCCTAGGAGGAGTAAGCATCCCCTGTTGACCGGTCACACCCGCCGTGAGCCCCATATCCTGATCAGGTAAACGGAGTTATCCGCAGTCAAAATCAGTGTGCCAAGAACGGCTTAACAATCGGTATGAAACACGTCAGACAGCATTTGACCCAATGCGAGGTTGTATTGACGAACTAGATCGTTATAACGACCATAGAATTTGCAAAATGCTGACTTCAATTGAGACTGTTGAAATCCCTGTACCATCAACTTGTTTGTCAGTAGCTTACCTCGATTTAAAAACTTACTATACCCAGAACAAGCTCTTGCATATCGAATCAGTTGAGATATATAAACACCATATGCAGGTGATAATGGAATATTACTACATAAATGTGGGAAGTATCTGTTTGCACCATCACAGGTGCTTTTCTTAACAGCAATGAACCTTCGTTAAGCAATCGGGAGACAACGCAGGAGGTCATTCACGTCATTTGGGATAAGGCATAATCAGATTGAGAGTTGATTACTAAGGGGGGGGATGTTTTAATGGACAAGGATGGAGTTAAAACCATGAAAATAAAGGAACATGGTGTGGAAGTTGAGGGTAAGGGTGGAGTTTACAGCACCAAAGGAGCATGGTGTGGAAGATAGTTAAAGATTCCTGGAAAAGAGATACCAGCTGTGGCCGAAAAGCAGAGAGGGCGTTAAAACGACCCGGAATACGGACTGGATACATCAAAAGGAGTACTTCTAGTAATGTTGAGACCATTGCGAATTCACATAGGCCCTCCAAGACAAACGACGAAGTAGAGGCAAGGATGGGAAAGAGTTCCTCTCAACTTTAGCAACATCAGATTGGATGGGACAGGAAGCAAGCTAACACTTACATGTAGTACAGACAAGAATTGGTGTAGCAAATCAAGAATCTGTCAGAGAGAGATGATGTAGCAATAAAAGGTAAACGTATGCAGGCTAAGACTAGGCGTTCTGATGACGCCGAAGTAGAACACGTCGAAAGGAGAAGAGATGTCATTCATGAAGCAGTAAAACAGTTTTATGAACCAGGGAAGCACAAAATACCAGACAAATGCATTAAATTAAACCAAAATTATCAATGCCAATATTCAATTCTTCATTGCATTTATCTTATATTTTACTAAATTAAGTACAAGCAAATGCTATAAGTATCGCTCAAATTGTTTTAAAAAGTGGCACATAGTAGAATAGTTAGGGAATCCGACAGTGAGAGTAATCCATACGCAATACTTTAAAAGATTTTCGGAGAAAGTCTTGTAAATATACTGCTTTCACGTTCTTTGTTTATGAAAAGGTGAAGATAACAAACGGTGATCAATCTCATAACTCCTATAAGGAATACATAATAGAGAGTTGGGCAAACAAGGTTCCTTGGATATACCAGAGGTAGGATCAGGTGTCTAGGAGGAGTAAGCACCCCCTGTCGATCGGTCACACCCAGCGCGAGCCCTATATCTTGATAAGGTAAACGTAGTAATCCGTAGTCAGAATCAGTGTTCCAAGAACGGCCTAACAGCTGGTATGAAATAAGTCGGACAACATTTGACTCAATGAAAGGCGAAGATAACGAACAGTGATCAATCTCATAACTCCTATAAGCAATACAAAATAGATAGTTGGGCAAACACGGACCCCTAAACACAACAGGGGTGGGATCAGGTGCCCAGGAGGAGTAAGCATCCCTTGTCGACCGGTCACACTCGCCGTTAGCCCTATATCCTGATCAGGTAAACACTCTGCCAAGAACGGCCTAACAATCGGTATGAAACACTTCAGACAGCATTTGACCCAATGATAGGAGGTTGTATTGACGAACTAGATCGTTATAACGACCATAGAATTTGCAAAATGCTGACTTCAATCGAGACTGTTGAAACCCCTGTACCATCAACTTGTTTGTCAGTAGTCTGCCTCGATTTAAAAACTGACTATATGCAGAACACGCTCTTGTGCATGCAAATCAGTTGAGAGATATAAACACCATAATTATGCAGGTGATAATGGAATATTGCTACATAATTATGGTAAGTTGAAGATGGAGAAGCTGAAATCATCCCGTTTGTCATAAAGTTGAGTTGTTAGTTTGCCGTTGATATCTATTTTCAATCAATTGTCTAAGGACGAAGGGGATGTGGAGGACTCTGTAGTGTCTTTTATTTCGGGTTCACTGGGATCGTTATAACAATCTAGTTCGTCTACGGTCGTTATAATGATCTAATTCGTCAATACAACCTATCATTGGGTCAAATGCTGTCTGACGTGTTTTATACCGATTGTTAAGCCGTTCTTGGCACACTGAATTTGAACTTTTAGTAAATTTGAAATTACAATTTTTTCCGAACTCATCAGCATCAAAGTGTAAGACTTTTCAACACTTTACACCACTACACCTCACGATAAATTAAAAAGGTAGGTTTTTTGAAATCAGACAACTGCTTCTTTAATAAAAAATGGATCTGGGAATATTCATATCTTGTGATCTATTATTTAAAAAATTCAAAATTAAATATCACTCTGATCTTAAGCACAAGTACTCTGTAGTTGATTAGTAAGATGCCTGAGTTCCTCACAATATCTAGCTAATCTTTGGTGGTCAGGTCTTCAAACAGTTTGAATTCCAATTAGCAAGAACTATGCTCCTTCATTATCCGACCAAGTTTTTTATTTTCATGAGGCGAAATGTATTCAGAATCTTCTACATGGGAAGAAAACAATTCTTGCTGTGGTTTTTAACTGTTTAGATACATCAAAGTTTTAAAATATGATAACAACACTCATTCGTTCACAAGTCGATTCGATAAACTCAAAATAAAAGACACCATAGTCTCCCCATATCTGAGTCATATTTGAATATTTTATTGAACATATGTGCTAATGGCAAACTAACGACTCATCTATATGACACAAAGGATTACTTCAACTTCTTTATTGTTAATTTTCCATATTATCTATGCAGCAATATTTAGATTATCACCTGCATATGGTATTTATGTCTCAAAATTGAATCGATGTACGAGAGCATGTTGATCAATTTTTCAATGGAGGCAGGCTACTGACAAATAAATTGATATTACAGGGGTTTCAACAGTTTTGTTTAAAAGTCAATTCGCAAATTCTATGGTCGTTGTAATGATCTAATTTGCAAATACAACCTATCATTAGGTCGAATACTGTCCGACGTATTTCATACCGATTGTTAGGCCGTTGTTAGCATACTGATTTTGACTACGGGTAACTTTGTTTACCTGATCAGGATATAGGACTCACGGGGGAGTTAGGCCATTCTCTACATACCGATTTTGATTACTGCATACACCCGATCAAGATATAGGGCGCATGGCAGGTGTGCCTGGTCAACAGGGGATGACTGTTCAGTACGAATTCATGTTCACGCAACTTGACGTATATGAATCATCTCGCCATATTAGGTACTCGCGTAAAATAAGGGATTCGCAGTACAAGTATTTCAAAATTGGAGTGAGTGGAGTAAAGCCAGCAAAGTCTTGAACAAATTTTCAAAAATTTTGAAATAAAAACTGGGTGTTTATAGGCTTATTGCCTCCTGTACAATCCTTCTCTGTATTAAACAAATATTTATAAACTATACAGGTATGTGATGTGCATAGCTTCAAGCACATGCTACAAATGAATGAAATGCATGTATCATACAAAGTGGCATACATGAATATTCAGTACATGAATGTGTTAAGTGAGTGAACATTTTAAAGAAACTCTATATAATATATTTAAAGCCTTTTAATGAAATTCCATTATCAAAACATATACATTTGTTAGATACAATTTTAAACAATAACACAACACATGTAACACATTGATAATGCCGCTGTATAATTTGTAAATAGGCAGAATCCAACAGAGTATAAAAATGAGGGGGGGGGGGGGGGGGGTTCATGGTACAAGGCAAATGTCACTTTAGATCTCAAGATTCTGGGCTGCGTTCAAAATCGTAGCAGGTAACCTAGGGGCTGGGTATGGTGGCTGATTTTGCCACTTTACAATTTGTTGTATATTCGTTCTTTTGAGTCGAAAAGTAGCTAATATTATCATTCTGTCGTCTTCTCGTTATTTCGGGTCGAAAGGTCGCTAAATATCGTTTTGTTGTCTTTTTGCCTAGAAATGAAAAGACGATGTAGTGCAAAATGGCACAAATCAGCCAACATACCTAGCCCCTTGGCTAGCCGCCATGATCTTGACTGCAGCCCAGTACTAGAACTTTTCTGGGTAAAATGGGGCCAGTGACTGTGGAGATGAAAACCATCCAAAGCATGTGTGGGACTGGCCCACTCACAAATGTTAATCTATGACTGCAATCTAATCAAAATCAGACTTCTTAGATCCGCTCTTACGCAGAGTATATGGCGCGGACCTAAGAATTCTGATTCTAATTAGATTGTTTATGACTGTAAATCAAACGGGTGCAACTTATGTGAGCTTTTAAGTTACAATTCTTGCATAAGAAATATAAATGATAATATAATTTTCCAAAAATACAAGTAAAACTAAAAATGGTAGTAAATATATTAATGATATCAATTAACATTAAATAGAATTTATGTAACATATGAAATTCATACCATTTTAAACTAGATCTGTCCTAATGGGAATAATAAGTTTCTGTGGAGGAGGATACTTGCAGAATGTACAGAAATTTCAAGATTTAAAAATGAATTTGAAAATACCAGGTGCACGGGTTTACATAGTATACAACATTTCCGCAAAAGACCTCCCCACTTTCGCTGTAACATACGGTCCCCTATGATTTAGTAAAACATCAAAGTTTGAATTATGCAATCCAAGATGATCATTAATACCTTAACTGAGCATTTTATTTTACTGAAAAGTTCGTTCACGTTTGAAATCGAGTTTGTCTGTTTTTCTTAAATCTCTATTGATATCCATCGATTGACTGGCTTTTAAGCCATTGTTTATATCAAGCACAAGGTTGTCCAGATTTTTGTAATAAAGAAAATTATATCCAAAAGGCAAAACTGGACAATCTTGTGCTGGTGATGAAATTCATAAAAAAAACCAAAAAAAACCAGTAAAACTCTGCCAAACTTGGACGTTTTCTTTCTACCTCGTTGACCTGAATAGACCTTGGGAAGCAATTCTGTAGTTTTCAGGTTTAGGGTGACCAATTAAAACTTAGTTTTCTACCATGCATTATCTTCCAATATCCCAGGGAAAAAGGACTGTACACATACTGGAGATACATCAGTGTTTAATCAAATATTTACCAAAAACTGTAATGGATAAATCATTTCTTCTTTGAAAAGAGGGATGGTAAAAAGCTACAGCTAACGTGGGGAGGGTCCTTTGACATAAAGTAAATGAAATGCCTTTCAGAAAATCTTTGGGCTAACTTTTTACACAGACGAACAGACAGGATGTATGGAGTGAAACCAATATACACTCAAACTTTGTTCGAAGGGTATATAATGAATGTAAGTGCATGATGTGAAGGAAAATACATGTATCACACAACCCCACCACACATCATCATCCTTGTATACTTCTGTTTTAACACTATTTGTACTTGTACTTAAATGACGAATCGTGTATATGTGTTTACACTATATCATTGTTATATGTAATATAGGAGACATATTTACACAAGTCCTGAATCCTATTGCACTTACAGTATGTTTATATGTTTCATGTGAATTGTTCAATTAATAAATACAGTTTACATCAATGAATATATTAAATTAAACCCGTCTGTGTATAAGTACATGTAAATGTATACATATGAAGGATAAAACAAAGAAATCCTTCCCTGTTTCCTGTACATGAACTTGTGTTTATAGTGTCAATGTAGCAATTACAAATCAATACTTCATAGACATAAGTACAAAGGTACAATATCATATATAAAACACAATCAAATAAATTTATCACAACTATTTGCTTACATGGACTGTATTACATATTACATGATTAGCACGTTTAGCTAAAAGTGTGGTCATATAAATGAGTATGCAGTCCTACAGTTTGTATTTATAACTGTCTTTACGGGTCCGAATTTCCCGGAGGATTTTTGCCCTTGTCTCGTCAGTGATTGGTTGTTCAAACTCTTTGACACTCAATGCTTCTACGATACTTGGCTCTGCTGTTCTCAGGAATGGATTGTATGATCTCTCCTCTTCAATAGTTGATGGACACTAAATGTAATGACATAAGTAAACAAGAGGTACAGGGGGCAACAATGCTCCCCTGAGTCACATTGCTAATACGGAGATCTTTCTGAAACACTAACAGCTGTTCAGCGATAAGTCGAGCTCAGTACACCGACTCTAGCATTGGGCAGTTTAAAAAAGATAACTTAAATATATATATTCATCATATGCATGCACATAAAGTAACAGAGTGTAAGATTTCAAAATCATACTGTGGAACCAGTCTGGTTCTAAGATCACAGAATGAAAAAAAAATGTACACTACATGGCGATGCTTGCATATTAACTCCATCATATGGAATGCCTTACCTGTTTCAAGGTCAAGCTATTTAGTATATGGTGTGGTGCAGTAATGAAACAATATGATAATATTACATAATGTATAAGATTATTATATGATGTGTTAATGTCATTATATTACACGGTAAAACACATGTAACAATATGATTTGGTAAAGACATTATGAGATGTGTTACCTTCATTATGTACAAAATGTAATATGGTAACATCATATTACATGATGTGGTGATATCCTTATATGATGTGGTAATATCATCAAATGATGTGGCACTGTCATGATATGATGTGGTTCTGTCATGATATGATGTGTTACTGTCATTATATGATGTGGTAATGTCATTGATTGATTGATTGAATATTGTTTTATGTCCCTCTCGAGACTTTTTCACTCATATGGAGACGTCACCACTGCCGGTGAAGGCCTGCAAAATTTCAGCCTATGCTCGGTGCTTATGGCCTTTGAGCAGGGAGTGATCTTTATCGTGCCACACCTGCTGTGACACGGGACCTCCATTTATTTATAAGGTCATATCTGAAAGACCCACGATTCTCACTTCTAAATGTTGAACGTTTGGCGAGGGAGCAATCACTGCCTATCTTTAAATCTTACATTTGACACGGCCATGACACAAGCAGGGCTTGATCTCACAACTAATTGAAAGCTCTATCGCTGAATTACTGTGACTGATATCAGATAATGATTGATTGTATCTTGCTTAATGTCTCGCTCTAGAATTTTTCACTCATATGGAAATGTCACCAAGACTTCAAATTTAGGCCTATGCTCGGCGCTTACGGCCATTGAGTAGTGAGGGTTCTTTAGTGTGCCACACCTACTGTGACACGGGACATCCGGTTTTAAGGTCATCTCTGAAGACCCGTGACATTCACACCTGATGCCGAGCATTTTGCGATGGAACTGTCACTACCTGTTTTATCGACTTAGGTCTGTCGCGGCCGGGATTCGAACCCCGGCCTTCCCCATGCGGGGCGAATGCTCTAACCTCTCGGCCACCGCGGCGGTTATATCAGAAAATGAAGATACCACATCACATAATGGCATCATATAATATCATTACCACATCACATAATGACATCATATAATATCATTACCATATCACATAATGACATCATATAATATCATTACCACATCACATAATGACATCATATAATCACATTACCACATCACATAATGACATATAATATCATTACCACATCACATAATGACATCATATAATATCATTACCATATCACATAATGACATCATATAATATCATTACCACATCACATAATATCATTACCACATCACATAATGACATCATATAATCACATAACCACATCACATAATGACATCATATAATCACATAACCACATCATGTAATGACTGTAATATGCCATATCTATGTATAATAAAAAGCTTGACTTATGGCATTCCATAAGATCACATAAATTCTACCCTTTTGGTTATCAAGAAAATTTTCAAAGACTTTCCCTGTACATCCCTGTGTAAAACTGAACCTCTACTCCACCCTGGTTGTGTATCACGATGTGAACAAACTTGAATCGACACCAGCTGGAGAACACTTACAAACTAAAGTTGACAAACTGTGTCCTTGTGGTTCTTATGAAGAAGGCTTTAAAAGAATACTCATATAATGATATTTCAATGTGAACCTGTATTGAAGCCCTGGGAGTCGTGATGTGCACAAACTCGAATCTAGTCTAGTCCCATGGGTGATGGTGTGAAGAAATTTGAATTTACAATTAATAAGAATGCTTGTGTATTGATTTGATGAAAGGCACCCTTGTCCTTAAGAAGATTTTAAACGAATTTTTCTACCTAATTATGGCAGAATATTGGCCCCAGGGCTCATTGTTTAAACAAACTTGAATCTTCATGATATAAGGAAGCTTTCATGTTTCTGGTTCAGAAGTTCTTAAGAAAAAGACTAATTGATACCCAAACTTATTTTCACTATCTTTAAGTAATCTCCCACTTGGAAGGGCATGGCTCTTCAATTGTGCAAATTTGAAATTCATTTATCCAAGGATGCTTTGTGGCAAATTTGGTTGAAATTGGCTCAGTGATTTTTAAGAAGTAGAAATATGCTAAGTTAGCAACAACATCTTATGGCTGACACATTTTGATCAGACAAGCTCTCTTCATCATGAGCCTTCAGCTAAGGTGAGCTGATAAAAGATAATCAAGTTATGAAATATCATCTTACAGAATTAAAAATTGTGTGATATCACAAGAAAGATAACTCCTAGTTAACATCTGTCCAAAAATATACAATACAATTACTTACGGTACACAGGTTCTGTTTCCTTTGATTCTTTATCCAGTCATACTTTTTCTTCAGAGAGCACAAAACAGTCAAATTATGCAAATTAATTTCTTCAGGGAAAAACCATTTATCCTATGTTATTTGAGATAAGAATTTATAAGGTTTTGTGGATACACAGAATATCTTTAGTTACCTTCGATTCTTCATTGCTGCTTTCTAAATGACACGCAAAATCCAAATTATCCTTTGCATATTCATGACCTAAAAATAAAACATACCCTGGTATTGATAACTATACATGTATATTTATGATAGATCTATAATCTTATCTCTATTTCTTTACTTATGCAATGTATTTGACATTGAATATGAATTGTGCTATCAAATTACCTCACATATCTTTATTTATCAACTTGATTGAAATATCAGCTAGAAATTTAATGTTTTCCAGGGTAAAAATTCCACAGATTCGGTTTATGGTCCATAGCAGTTACAATACAAGAATTTGAGCAATTTTCTATCATACTTGTACATTATAGATTTACATTTGGATAATAAATGGAAAAGATTTCTGCAACTTTTTTATGACCATGGATAAAGCAGAAATATGGGGAAAACTGTTTTTACAGTAACACATGGTTAGTGGAAATGTAATACCTGGCCATAAATTAATCAATCAATCAATCAATACCTGGCCAGACCAAAACATCTCCTTTAAAACTGGACACTTTGTCTAGAGATCCCAGCATGACAGATGGTGCCGCCTCAAACATCCTCCCTAAAACACGGTAAAAATGGAATGAGTATACTTACTGTACCTGAGAAAAATTTGAATTCTGATATTATGCATAAATAGTTTGGGGGGAACTGGGGATTAAATCCAATGATTGCACAAAAAGCATGATGATCATGTTTCTGATTGGTCTATCATCAAATTATCTTGGACCATGCGGTCAACAATTTTTAGTGCACACATCTAAACTTATTTCTTGACATAATAAATAGCAAAGGTATGATTTCATTCCTATGTTTTTTTAATAAAAAGTATATATGGTATGTGTATTTGAAATATAAAAAAGGATAAATTAAAATATATGAACAAGTAAGTAAAGACAACAGAATTTCATACATTTGTAAATCCTACAAAGGATACAAAATTAAGAGAAGGGCAAACACAAACCCCTTGCCACACCAGAGGTGGGATCAGGTGCCTAGGAGGAGTAAGCATCCCCTGTCGACCGGTCACACCCGCCGTGAGCCGATAAGATAAGTAAGTCGTACGTTAAATTATATTTAGCACTGAACAAATATATATGTGATGCAATTTTTTCTCAAGATGGTCCTCAGATTTTAAAAGTATTCTTTTGTACAGGATTCTTTTTACCACAAGAAAAATTTGGAATCATAATCAGCATCTCACCACATCCACCCAGAAAGAGATGGTCCCCTGAGAACAAGGAATCTGACATCCCGAAGGGTGTCCCATCTAGAAGAAAAACCACATGCCCTTCAGTGTGCCCCGGGGTGAAGTGAACGGTGAAACTCATGTCACCAAACTGCAAAACATCCAGGTCTTTCACAGTGCTGGAAATAATACCATCAACAAAACTTCAAGTTTCTAACGGATTTTTTTTCCATATTACAGTTCTAATTCCAGTATGAAAGGAAATACACATTTTGCATTTATATGCAAGTAGTTTTACTGGTCTTGATACAATGCGGCAATGAGTGAATGTTACAATGTTCTGGAAGGGCACACAATTACAATCAAGAGTTTGCAATCAAATCTATGTATTACATCTTATATAAGATTACATAGCTCGTTTTCATGAAAAAGTAAACATTTTGTAGGACTTTTTGTTACTCATGCAGAAAATATAGGTCCATCAGTAAATTTCCTGCATGTCCCATTCATATAAGTTTGGTCAAAGTAAGACTAACAAATATTTATGTCACTCTGACACCCATCTGGTTTTACATTAATGAACAGCATCTGAAATACGACTACAAGAGTCTGTAGGTCTACATTGTTCTTAATATAGAATCAGTGATAATTCACCTTAAACACTTTCACTCTCATAACCATTCACCTATACATGTAATCCTATTCACCCTAATTTTCTGTATATATAAAGATATCCTGTTTTTACATTACATTTTTTTTAAAAATACATAAAAAAAACATGTACATTGTTTTAATGACTCCAGAACAAGGGTAGACACTTTGTGACAAAATTATCATCTAGTTTGATTTCATCATTTATTACATGTGAAAGATATTTCCACAAAGAAACTGTATTGATGTCGGTTCTTGTTGTAGAACTTACTCAGTCACATTGTTCACATTGTCGTGGACTCCTCCATAAATCCGGATGCTGGGATACTGCTGTTTCATTGCACTGTTTCCACCACTGTGATCCCTACCAGAAAGCAAGAAAGAATCATTTTAATGGTGGTGAATATTTTTGTCTAAAAATAGAACTTTTTAAACATCTTTCCCTTCTTAACTTTTATATCACATATATATGTAATGATGTTCCATGTATCATGATGAATAGGAATTCCCCAAATAAAATAATGCATAAACAATCTTTAAAATAATTTTTCATATCTTGGAAGTATTACTAAAAATTATATAAGATGTTTAACAAACTTCAACATTGAATACAGTACAACGACATTTGTTTTAAATGTTTTTTACTTGTTGATAAATGTACTCACCAGTGTTTGTGCGCGACTAACACAGCTCACCAGTATTTGTGCATGACTAACACAGCTTGTAGATAGATGTACTCACCAGTGTTTGTGCATGACTAACACAGCTTGTAGATAGATGTACTCACCAGTGTTTGTGTGTGACTAACACAGCTTGTAGATAGATGTACTCACCAGTGTTTGTGCATGACTAACACAGCTTGTAGATAAATGTACTCACCAGTGTTTGTGTGTGACTAACACAGCTTGTAGATAGATGTACTCACCAGTGTTTGTGTGTGACTAACACAGCTTGTAGATAGATGTACTCACCAGTGTTTGTGCATGACTAACACAGCTTGATGATAGATGTACTCACCAGTGTTTGTGTGTGACTAACACAGCTTCAGGAGATATCTGGTTGTCTTGGAGGTATTTCTAGGCAAGAAAACACCTCACATTAGATAGAAGGGGCATGCATGATGTCAGTTATTCCTCCGATTCCGAAAAAAAAAATTTCAAATCGATACATATGTGTTCCATTTTTTTCCCATCATTAACCACTGAAGATTACCCACACACTTCTTTCTAAAGAGTATTAAATGGTGAGCATTCCTAGTTCAATTAAAGTTCCGGTATTGCATAGCATAGCTGCTATAACATAGAATTCTATAGCGTAGCACCCCGGTAATAAAATCTGGGATGTGGACAGTAACTTTGGTCTCACTTCCCAAGGGAGCTACAAAACTTCAACAATATGTACTACAGCTGTATTATATGGAATTACAGAAAACATTCTTGAAACTCACAATGACTGGTTCTGGGTCACCGGGGTCAATTACAACTGCTGATTTAGAATCCTTGAGGATGTAGGAATAGTTGTCCAAGAGAATTGGAAGAGGTGTAAGTGTTAACTCTAAAACAAAAATTCTTTAATGGTTAACTTATACATAATCTCTATCATCAGCATTAATTAAATTTCTACAAGCATTTTCGGGCTTCAATAAAGAAATCAACAATTTTGTTGATGTACTATTTAATTCTGTAATAAATTGCAATATACATGTAGCAGCTACACAATTTTAATATTACAATTCAATGTTATATTGACCCCACTAAAACAGAAGGGAAAAAATCATTTTGCTGACAACACGAATGTTGGATTAGATTCAAATCACTGACCCCCATATTTCAGTGGTTGAATGACGGAATGTGTCTGACCATCTGGATATTTTTCTCGAGCCTTTGCTATGTCTCGATTGTGATAAATCTGTCCAATACGAGTTCTTGAGTAGAAAAAGTACCTGGAAGACATACATGAAATAGAGTAAGATTAAGCTTTAAAAATCTGTCTGTTTTATACATAATATATATATATATATATAATATATATTCAACACCATGGATATTGATTGTTGTTGGTTTGTATTACATGTATATGAATAAAGCATTTATTATCCATGGTGATTATTTGTTTTATATAATTTCCATACTTAGTCACCAAATTATTTCTCTACACTTTATCACTATACATGTATAATTCAACACCACTTTTTATTTCTTTCTTTATCCTTTGATCTACGTGTACATGTATTTGTCTTACCTTTTTATTCTATCCCCCCCCCCCCCCCCCCCCCCCCCCCGTATGAAATACTTGTACTGATCCATCATCAGAACAAGTTACATGCAACAAACGGATTAGTTAAGCTGTTCTTTGTTTATGACTTTATCTATAGCAATGCAGTTTATTGGTTCAGTTCAGTCTTAACTCTCGTTCAGAACAGGTATTTCTTTATTGCTCTATGATGTAACACTTGATATTTCAATTTATAAATGCTCTGGTTTTGTTCTCAGCCTTTGTAGTTTGCATTAAGAGCTAGTTTGCATTTGTTTTTGGGTTGTTTTTTTTTCTTCGTTTTTTTTTTTATTTTTCTATATTGTTTAGTTTTCCTTTCTATGTAAATAATATGCCATCATGAAGAAGAGACAGGTTGTCCCAAAAATTTCACAATTTGATATTGTTCGTGACATTGGTCATTTTCATAGGTGCTTGGGTCATAATATATGAATACACATCTAACCTTATACATATGTAAATAATCATTATTTACATATGTATAAGGTTAGATGCGTATTCATATATCATGACCCAAGCACCTGTAGTCATTTTTAGTGCTTTTATCATAGCCTTTCTACAAGGTCAATCCATATTTATCACCCTCAAAGAATAGCACATTGGCCTAGCATGTATCAGCATAAAGAAACAGCAGACAGGACGTCTGTCACTAGGAAATCAATAAAGGAATTACTGTTTTTCATCTCTACTTTGTTTTGTGAACATTTTTACTGTTTCTTTGAAACAAAGCTAAAACAAGTATGGACAGTTAAGGTTCAGCTTTCAAATCAGCTTAACGAATCTGTGAACAGAAACCAGTCACTATCTAGGAAAACAATAAAGGAATAACTTGTCTTTCAATTTCACTTAGTTTTGTAAACATTTTTACTATTTCTTTAGAGCAAAGAGCATTATGTCAAAAAGATCCACAAGAAAATCAGAGAGGAGAAAAAAACCTATTCCAACCTCAGGATGAAATTTAATTTGCGTCCAACTGCAGATGCTCGGGTCATAACATATGAGTACATATCTAACCTTATATATATGTATATACATATAATCAGGCTCAATACGTCAATTCACTCGAGTTTGAAATTTTATCAATAAAGTCAATAAAATTCACTTGATTGACCAAGCCATGAGCTATGCGTTAGCATAGCAAACAAAAATGAAACTCCATTTGGGGAAATCTTGAGTTTCGCTTTGAACTGCCGCGCAATGAATATAACTCGTCAGTATTTATCACTAACAACATTTGCCTACTTGAATTTGCCTCCTTACCCCTCTCTAATGCTGTCAGTATCCACTTTATTCAATTCTGTGTAAACATTGACTTTACCAAGGACCCATTGCAATATTTCACATTCACTTTGGGCCCAACATTTAGTATTCCAATGACATTTCGCACACATGCAACTTTCTCAACAGTTTCGGCTTATCACCCTTTGTTTTTAAAACCTGAATATAGTTTCTGACCTCAAATTATAATAATATGCCGGTTTTGAGATTCGTACTCTTCTGTGAAGGAGGTGCATTTAGTGGAACTCTGAATGACTATGTGGGACAAAGTGGACCTACAGTCAGCGAGGAAGATGATGAAATGTAGTAAAAACAGCTTCTCTTTTATTATGTAATTACTGATGAATGATATTCACTGGGCGGCGGTTCAAAGCGAAATTCTCGATTTATCCAAAATGGTGCTTCACTCCTGTTCGCTTAATCTCGGCCGAATCTCAGCCGAGATTACTGTTAGCTATGCTAAAGCATAGCTCATGGCTTGGTCTATCGAGTGAATTTTATTGACTTTATTGATAAAATTTCAAACTCCTGTAGTCAATGTGCCCGTGCACGAAAACTGAAGACACACTGACACGATTTAAGATGACAAGAAATTTCATAAATAGACTAAAATATGTATTTCATTATATCCAAAGACAAAAATCACAAATACCCTATCCGAAACAAACAGCCCCCTTCCTTCGCCATCTCTTCAGACCCTCGTGAGCGGCTCGTCTGTCACTAACTTGCAACTGTGTGTACACTGAATATCAAGTAGGAACCGAAAATGTCGTTCTAATTTTAAAATGAACAAACTTACAATAAATATTTCCGGATTCGCACGTTACAAATAAAAAATGTAAGAGTTATAGATCTTACCCAAACACAAGTCAGCTGTCAAAAAGTAGTAAAAGAGACTATTACCGTGTGAACCGCAACTGGGGGAGGGGGGGGGGGGTTCGTAGTAGGTGAAAGAATATTTGAGATGCGTGGACAAATGGAGGTAATTAATCTCTGCAGCCGTATGCTTTCTCAATTTTCTCATAAGAAAATTAATATTTCCGCCCCTATCGATGATGTTGGACAGGTTCCCTTTTTTTAATGAAAATTATATCCGGCCAATCTGAGTAGGTTTCACGTACAGTTTGCTATGTGATTTTCTCGGAAAGTCCATGTTGCTGGGGGATTCAGTTCACAGCTAGCTAGGGGTCGATACCAGTTTATATTTTTAAAGAAATTTGCCCAAGTTTTGAAAGGTTTACGGATTTTTCTTTTTCATACTTTGCTTTATTTTTCTCACTGACACTCGACCACTGGGCCTATTTAAGAAAGATATTAAAAAATTCCCCTCTTTTATATTCAATACATTAAAATGCCATCGATTTCCTTTCAGATCGTATATTCATACACGTGTTTCACCTCAATGTATAAATATACAAACCAAACGGAACATTCTTGATGGTATACATTTGAGTGTAAAGTGTAAAGTATTCAAGTTAAATATTTTTGTAGAATAAAAATGAAAAAAAAAATGTCGATTATTTTCGATTTTCTTTCTCATATGAATATACAATATATAATACACATAAATAAATATGTAATACACATAAATATGTAATACACATAAATAAATATGTAATACACATAAATAAGCATATATAGTCAAATCTTCAGATAAGGGGGAATCAAAGGTTGAAAAATCAACATGCCTAAACGGTTTACGAGCCTCTTCTTTGGCATTTGCCCCATACTTTAACTTTTCTTCTTCTTCTTAAATATACACTGTACAATAAAACTTTTATTATGTAATAAATATCAACATAAGCACGAGTAGCAATTATAGTATATAAATATAACATATGCGATGCATCTACTACACTCTTCACAGAGAGACATATAGGCCTACACGTGCATACACAAAACATTCAAAGATGCATAAACACACTTAGATCTGAATTGTAACAACATATATTGAGTCATTAATTTCTGCATCCTTTTCCTAGTCAATGGAGCCCTGGTTGAACATTTGTTGCAACAAAATGAGAATAGCTTGTTATTCATTCAACTATATATATATATATATATATATATATATATATATATATATATATATGCAAAGATTCAACAAGATTGAAACCAAGTTTTAAAACCTAACAATTAACATATACACAACCAGCAAACATTCCTCTTCATGCTCTGTTACTTAGATTTATAAACATTCCTCTTCATGCTCTGGTACTTAGATTTATAAACATTCCTCTTCATGCTCTGTTACTTAGATTTATAAACATTCCTCTTCATGCTCTGTTACTTAGATTTATAAACATTCCTCTTCATGCTCTGTTACTTAGATTTATAAACATTCCTCTTCATGCTCTGTTATTTAGATTTATAAACATTCCTCTTCATGCTCTGTTATTTAGATTTATAAACATGCTTGTCGTCATTCTCTTTACAATAGTTACAAAGACATCATTGACCTACTGGGAACTTACAAAGAAAAGCTCTGTCGGCATTCACGAGAGAGAGAGAGAGAGAGAGAGAGAGAGAGAGAGAGATCAAATTCAGTGTTAAGTAAAGATGAGATACAATTTTAGAATTATTTTTTTTTAAATTTCAAAAGGTCTTATTTGAACTGTGTCAAACTAGGAATCGATCTTTCCTATCTACCCTATTCAATAAGATGATTTCATTCACTTTATTATCGCTGTTACACTTACATATGTAGTAATGAAAAAATACTATTTTCTATCTGATCGGGGTTAGAATAGGTCCTGAATATCCCTTGTCTCTCGTAAGAGGCGACTAAATGGGGCGGTTCTTCGGATGAGACCGCAAAACCCGAGACACAACAGGTGTGACACGATAAAGATCCCCCCTGCTCAAAGGCATTAAGAATAAATTTTGAAGCCCTTCACCGGAAATGGTAACGTGTGAATGAGTGAAAAATTCTCGAGAGGGGCGTCAAACGATATAAAATCAATCAATCAATCAATCAAACCAACAGTTGAATTATGAACACAATAAAGATCAACATTTATATAGATAGCTACGATTTTTGTAATACGCCTGCCAGTCTGTCTGTTTGTTTTCGTATTGGGTTCATGTCTCCTCTTTAAAATGAATGTCAGTTGTATGATACTGTCAATAAGTTTTATTGGGGGGGGGGGGGGGGGTCTTTTACGTGTGTGTGTTTTTTTTTGTGGGTTTTTTTTTTTGTGGGTTTTTTTTTCTGTTTTGCTGAAGTGTTTTCCGGTCGGTACACCTCATCTTCTCTCCGAATGATTATAGTAATCTCCGGATGATTATAGTAATCTAGACTGAAACTGATTTCCAATGTCTGACGTGAAGTAGACAGAGCAGTCTCCACCGAATGGGGTTCTGATTCCATATCACGTCTATAAAATATAATATACTGTATCCACGGAGCGAGTAACTTGAAGGTCATATGTAGGTCAAGGTTTGTGGTTTGTAGGTTTTACCACAGGTATCTGAATTTTAATCAATAAATAGATATACATGTAAATAGAAAAAAAAAACTCCATCTATATATATAAATATTTATGCATATATTTTTTTCTATTTATTGATAAAATTCAGATACTGTGGTCTTTGATGATCAGGTCTTCGATCAGTCTGTTGGAATTCTCATGGGTACGAATCGTGCTCCTTTGATAGTTGACCTGTTTTTACTAGCTGCAATAATGAAGCCTTTTCCTTTTTTTTGGGGGGGGGGGGGGGGGCTACAACTCCTTAGGATCTCCGTAATGGTGCAAATGCGGGAGTGATTCACTCCCGCAATATTTTCGATCATTCTAAACATTTGCTGACTTTCTTTACGTAAATATAATGATATTCTATGTTTCTTCTTAGTCAATATATAAATTTACAACCTGCAACTTACGATTTGTGAGGCTCTATTCTACCGTTTTCAACAATTTCGATATATTCCAATTTCTCGAATCATATTTGTGAGCCATGTTTCATGACTGAAGTTTCAACTTCCGATTTTCAAGTTATTTGCATATGCCATATAAGGTGGTATTTACATCAATGGACAAGTGCGGAGAAGAAAATTATTTCGTCGGTATAAAAAAGATTTAGATTCAATATCAAGTTGAAAACGAACAACAGAGTGTAAATTATTTCTGCAACCATATGGTCTTCCTTTCTTTGTCGGAGTATAGTGTTTCAACTTCAGATTGGCATTCAAAAAATAATTAATGTACAATTAAATTTTTAATTCATGAATGTAGTTATTTTTGTTCTGTGTATTTATTGAATACTTATATAAGTTGTGGTCTACAGATACATTGTGTGCACTTCCCATGTTCAGGGTTTGCACATTATTACTTCACCAAGCTGCCATTGTTTTTGGTGCTTCTGTGTACAAAAAAAGTGAACAACAAAATTGGGCGATTTAAAATAAAATTAAGAATTTTTAATCCACTTTAAACATCAGAAACAATAAGTTACGTATACAAAGTGTCACAAATCTTTATAATCACGTTTCCATCTTTACACACAGTTCTAAGTGTCATCGTTTTAAAAATCCAAAGAACCCCAGGATCCGTTCCCTCCATGTGGTCCTCCGTCTCGCCACCACACGGGGTTCCTCAGCAGGAGACAGCTCGGTGGTGCAGAGGAACCTGTACTGGAGAGAATTTGGTTTCACTGGTTTGGTCTCTTTTTGAGGGATCCTGGGTAATCCTTGATCACGAGGTTCCGGAACGAGTTTGAATGTTTCTATACTGGATAAAAATAACTTCCGTGGAATAAATTTAGGTATTTTGAGAGCTGGTTTCAGTGCAGACAGAAATTTAGTTTTGTCTAATTTACTTCTTATCTCCTTGGTCTTTTCCTTAAGCTCTTTCAGAATAGGAATCATTAGGCAAGCATGTTTTTTCTGCCATTCATATTCCTTTTCGAGTTGTAGGTCTGGATCTGAATTATTCTCAGCCTTTTCTACAACGAGGCTCTTTTCAATCGTAACTACAGAGTGTAGTTTCAGGACTGAAACATCCTTTGATTTTGTGTTGAGTTCTTCACCACTGCATTTTGGTTCCGCCGTCCTCAATGTGTCTCTCTTATCTTCTCTTTCTGTGGTCGTTTCCAATGCATTACTTTTGGTTTCCGTCGTTGTATATAACTGAGTGAAATACGTGTCATTTACCCATGGCGGCAAAAATGAGCAAGTATTTGCATTGGCTGCTTTGAGATTTTCAATTCTTAAGATTGTGTCTCTGATTCTGTCATGGCGAACAAAATCAGGACTTGGTTCACTTCCTAAAAACATGTCGTTTTGAAATTCCATTTTTATTACCACAAGAATATAGATACTGACTCCGAGCAAGCGTTTGTTTTGGTTTGGTGGTAAGGAAGTGGATTATGACGTATTATACATCGTATGGATTATGACGTATCATACATTGTTACGTTCATAAACTGTGACGTGATCATGGTGTGATCTACATGTACATTGTGAAATCTTTTGTAGACAAGTTAGATGAAATAAAAAAAAAATCTTTAGGCTTAATATTGTTTTATTATGAATAATTCAAATATCGAAACCAGTTCTTCTCACTCGTTGTTAACACAACAAACAAGCATTCAAAAACAATATTCACGCATGCACAAGTAATTCATATAATTTTATATCACAAAGTGAATCTCGGATCAAATCTAATAATGCATGTTCAAACCTTTTTGAATGTAATGCGTTTAAGCGTTTTAGGTCAAAAGATGATTTTCTTTTGCGTCTGTTGACTGTAGATGGTTCATTATTATGAGCCAGATAATAAAGCTCAGAGTCTTCAGTGGGTAGGGCCTGGGTCCTCAAGGCCAAAGAAGTTCAAGACGCAACAATCTGCTGGCAAGGTGATGACCACAGTATTTTTGGACGCAAAAGGCGTTATTATGTTAGACTTTTTACCCAAGAGAAGTACAACAATTACAGATAGTTTTACAAAATTCTTTACGATTGGGGGGGGGGGGGGTATCCTCTGTCCTTAAGACAATATTTTAATTTAAATAAGCGATCAAACTAAAACACACACACACACACACCCACACACACACACACACACACACACACACACACACAACTAAATTCACGGCATAGTTTTCATATCAACACCCCTTCAAACTAAATTTAATGAATTTTGAAAATAATAATTAATTATTGTGTTAAAATCGATGTCGGATAACACACTAGTAAACTTACAGGAGTTTTAGCCTTCCCGGCCTAACTGCTTGAATTTACAGAAAAACGCTTTAGGCACTTAATCACAATCACATATATTAATATGATAGCAAGCTGTACTCAGGGGGAAATAACTCGAGCCGCATTGTGAAAAATTGAAAATGTATCCCATTTAGGGGTCTCTTTATCCAAATACATGTATAAGAATTTTTACCACGTGACTTTACGGAAACTGTCAAGATCAGACATTTTCACGTGCAACGTCATGGAAAAGAAATCATATTCTTAGTCCTCGTGTGATGTCATAAGTTTTTGCAAAAATCTTTATCAAATTAAACTTTGCACATGATAGAAATATATCTTTCAGAAGAATTTTATCCACTGCATAAAATAAAAAATCTGATAAAGTATTGATTTTGAAAAACTTTATATTTTCCATAGATAATCATTTCTTTGTCAAGGGCAATAACTCCTATGCTGGTATTTCTTCTACTGTAATCTATTATACATGATTTACCTAATATCCACAGTTAATTTGGATCTATACATATTTATGAATTAACATTTTTTTTAAACTGTTGACATTTAAAATTTGTCATTTCAACAAATTTTTATCTATTTCAATTATTCTGTATAACGAAAATGTGTGATTTTCTGATGTTAACATATATACTTCCGTTTTTTATATGTCTGATATCTTTAAAAAGGTGGCAACATACACATTTTCTTTGGTTATTGCTTAAATTTAACTATATTGAATGGAAATTAATACAGATTTTGCACTTTTAACCATTAATATTGATAGGTCACATGAAGATCGACCCACTTTAAGCATATCGATTAATCGGACACAAGCATTTTCGTATCGATCAATCGGACAGGCGTACACAGTTTATAGCTTGCAGTTGATAAATTGCAAATTAATTTAAAATCTTATATAAGACTAGATGCTTTATTGAGCTACCAAGAAATAGTTGCAACATATAATTAATTATTCTTTACACTTAGTTCGTTCATCTCCGGATTTGATCAACATTTCTCTAAATATTTTACCAGCCTTCGCGTTGTAATTTTCTCGTGCTTTCAAACACCTTTTTCTAAAATTATTTAGTTCTTACACTTCCCAAAGTTTTTGCGGCCCCATAAATTTGGTACTTGCACCAATGTCTCCTGTCAAATAATGTTTTAATTAACATATATATAATTAATTAACATACATATAATTAATTAACGTACAATTACCTATAACTCTCAAGAAAATCAAGTAAAAGTAATAATGTGTACATTCAAAGATTCAATAGAACTCCATCAAACAAAGTGTAATGGGGACGTTTGGGGTACACATGTGACGGTCCCCCTTACAATTAGTACTACTGTTTTATCATAATCAATAACAAAGTCAAGGTACTGGAGTCAAATCTTCATATTCTCTCTTGCTAATTAATAATTAAACTCATTGTTGAATTCTAAATCTTAAGGACTCTATTTCCCTCACAGAAACCTTTGTGCAGAACCGGTCATCTCTCTCTCTCTCTCTCTCTCTCTCTCTCTCTCTCTCTCTCTCTCTCTCTCCATTTTTTCAGTGAAAGAAAATCAAATGTTTTTCATGCATTAATTCAAAATAAAGTACACTGCACATGCAGTACTAATTTACAAATACTGGGTAAATCATGGTCTCTTGCATGTTTATAGAAAAAAAATAAACGATAAAAGAAGCAGTTAATTTCCCCACCCTCTGAGAGAGAGAAAGAAGCAGTTAATTTCCCCACCCTCTGAGAGAGAGAAATTGAGAAGATGTTTTGATGTATTGTTACTTTTATTGGAGAAATTATATTTCGTTTAGAAATTTACAGGAAATAGTAAAGATGACGTACATAGGAGATATATTTCAAGCCTTATAAAATCCAGTCCGGCCTGAGCTTTTGGGGGATTTGCCAGAGCTGGACCCTCTATGGGCCTCAATTAAGGCTGCCCCAGACCCCTGCCTAATTTCAATTCTTGAACCCGCCCCTTATACTTATCTATTCTCGATAGAATTTGTACCTGTCCTGACCGGTCTATTCGCTCAATTCTTATACCGATTTAGCTATGAAATTTTGAAAAACCATTGTTTTACAATTAGACTATCTACATACATGTATTATAAAACGATAAATAAAAATCACGTTAATTTTGAGATCGAAAACTCATTTTTTTTTTTTTTTTTTTTTTTTTGAATTCGAGAAAAGATACCATTACTTATTTATTTGTTTGACGCATGAAATGAACATTTTCTCGTCTTCTTTACGACAATTAACAGTCTTTTAAAATAGTCATCGTGAAATAATCGTCTAGAAGCAGGACATTTTTTGGCAGTTTGAATATAATTTCTAATCATCCTGTTGAATGTTTGGGATGAAGAGATCCTTTAGCCCTTTCATACATACGAACACAGATAACAAACAAAGCTTTGCTGAGACCATTTGCAAACTTTGTATTGGCTTTCGTATTCTCATACAAAGAAAAAAAATAATCATATTGAACATTTGTTTTGGTTATTTTCACCTGACAGAAATTAAATACTTTTTTACATAGAACCCTACACTAGATACCCATTTTCCCCCTTCACAACAAACTTTCAAGTCCTATGAAAAATTAAATATTCACATGAATACTTTATATCTTAAGAAAATTTATCAATAACCATGGGGCGTTTGTGGAAAAATCATTCACCCTCGTTTTTTAAAACTCACCTGAGGTGAAAGCTCATGTGATATGGGTGCTGCTTTAGTATCTAGTGCTTTTTTTTTTATCCTATTGGTCATTGATTTAATTCAAGAATTCATTTTCATGAAATGAAAAATTAGAATGGTTGATATTACACATTTACCGTAATTACAAATAACACCAACGTGCTTTGTGAGTGAGAAGGAGGGAAAGAAAGCGGTGAAAGTGTATGCTCATCTTTCAGAGAATATCTGATTTCTTAAACGTCACCGAATTATAACGTCACAATGTACAGCACGTCATAATGTGTACTACGTAACATATTCACCCTTACGACCAAACATAAACATACTGTGCGTTTGCTTGGAAGTGATAAAGAGTAATGCAAATGGAAAATCAAAAGATGATATTTGGAAATGTTTTCCGTTCTATGGCCGACGACAATGATTTGAAAAATGACTTTGTACCTCATGAACAGGTGAAGGAAACCATCTCGAACATTGAAATCCTAAAAGCTGCTAATGCAAATGTTTCATCATTCCTGCCGTTATGGGCTAATGATATATATTTCATGCAATTACACAAACCGAAGAAAATGAAGAGAAATGTGTTTGAGACAAGCATAGAAACTGGAGAGGCATTGCTGGAGAAAGAGTCAGAAGACAAGGCAACCATCCAGAGCGGACAAACAGAGAACGGACAAATCACACATTCTGTTCCTGAGATCAGTGACGAAGATTTTGAAATAAAAACAGAGGATGTTACATCATATATCCGGAGCATTGTCGAAAAGGCATGTGCAATAGTTCTCCAAGATATAACAGTCCAGAGACTAGACCAGGATGACGGCAGTGTCATGGTAGAAACAAAAAAATTGAACACTTTAGATGTGAGCCAGGAAATGGAAAATGAGTGTCTACAGAAATCTGTTAAATTACAAGAATTAAAACAGAAAATCAAGCCAGTCAAAAGTGGTCTGGACAAACCTGGGGAGCTTACTGCATTAGAAACAGGGAAAATACAAAAGTTTATTCCCCGAAAGCTGTTTCTATCGAGTATAGAAACCTTTAAACTTTCACCAGAATCCCAGGATTCCACCAAGAACAAAGAAGAGAAGATCAATCCCATGAAACCAAGGCCTTTACAGTATGGTTTCCTCTACACCACGGGACTTTCTCCTGCGGAACAGCCCTGTGTGGTGAGACCGCGGAGAACATGGAGGAATCGCATTCTCCGATTTTTTGGATTTAAAAGATAGACATTCTGAAAATTATGAAAATAGAAACGTGATTTTTAAAGGATTTTTTGGTACTTTGCAAACGTATAATGTATGTTCATGGTGTTCTGATATGTTGGTACTTTACAAACATATTATGTATGTTCATGGTGTTCTGATGTGGATTAAATTTGTTTTCAAACTGTTATACCTCTTGATTGTCCTCATTCTCACTCTAAATACTGTTAAGCATTATGACGTCAGAACATCATCTTAGTTTAGTTAACAAATGATGTACCCGAGGCGTGCACAAAACAAAACCTTCCAAGTATTTAATGAATATAAAACGAGCAAAAATCATTATTTTTGATTGACATATGATAAGATACATGTGTGGGTGGGTGTGCGTGCGTGCGTGCGTGTGCGTGTACGTGTGTGTATGTGTGACGTCCTCTAGATTATTTTAAACTAAATGATTGATTCACGAGTCTGTGATTACGTATCATTATCTGTTATTATGTTTTTCTTTATCTAGAAATGACGTGTCCTCCTTACAAGGGGACCCGTCTCCACCAGAGAGAGAGAGAGAGAGAGAGAGTACACACAGGAAAGAGAAAGGACGGGTTAAAAGGCTGATTATATCTGTACCTTTGACCGCCCTTAAATCCGTTTAAACTCTTGTACCATCTTAAAAACGGTCTACTTTGGAAATCTCATTAAAATGCATTTGCACTTTAAAGGGATAATCTGTCACTGTTTACCAAACTAATTAATATCCCTCATCCAAAAGGTCTCCAAATTACTGGCTGATTTAGAGGATTTGACGCACGCGGTGTTGAAACTTAAGTTCACGTTTCTACTATTTGTAATCTAGTATCTGTATTACTGATCGTTGAGCTTGCCAAACTGCAAAACACAGTTTTTACATGTGTAATTGTAATCTCGGCTGAGATTCGACTCGGCTGGATGTTTGCACTGACATCTTTACTGAATCTCGAAGCAGCTGTCCTTCATAATTCATGTCTGGAACTTTACTTTTAGATTCGACTGATTCTAGCAAATGATGTGCACTTAAGCGACGCTGACTGTTAAACTGACTCTCTAGTACTATCAATCTTGCATTGCATACCGTCTAGGTACGAAAATCCCAAAATAAAAACAGTTATATTATCCATTTAACTGTAAACACATTGCACATTCAGTGTTTGACGATTCAGAAACTGAAGTATATTTTGTCTCTTGTTATACATGCATGCTGACGGCACTGTCTTATTAGCTAAATCTGCAGAAGAACTATACAACATTTTCTTTGAATGCTATGTTTTTGTATTGTCAGACTTGGAATCTAAAGGTCAATGCTGAGAAAACTGAAGTTGCTATTTTTTGTAAGAATCGTAATGTAGACAATGGTGATGAATTTTAATATTTAAATTGAAATCTAATTAAAAGAGACTTGTACAACAAGGAAGGAAAGCCATGTTCTATATTCGTAAGCGTCGAGCATAGGCAAAAATTTGAAGCCCTTCGCCGGTCTTAGTGACGTCTCCATATGAGTGAAAAATTCTCGAGAGCGACATTAAACAAGATACAATCAAAATACATTTTTGTATTGCTATGCTCCATGTGCACGTGGGGCCTCTTAGTGAAATGAAAAAAGTTCCAAAGTTTCAAAAATCTATTAATTACATCCGATACTTTTGAGTATGAGGGTATTGTTGGACATACTAGTATATGTATATTAATAGAAACTTGAGCATTTTTTCTTCATGAGAAAAAATTGTACTTTATTGATGAGTTGATTTCGTAATCTGACACATCAACGAAAATATCGAAAATTGGAATTTCACTAATAATTCGTGGAACCACATAGTCTACTTTTTTCCAGTCTATGGACCACTAAATGATCACATAGCTCTCTCAAATTACCTGAAAATATGTCCCTTTAAAATTGAATTAATTATCTCTTCTCTCTCTATGTGAATTCAGAGTCCATTACCATTTAACATCGAAAGTGAATGACAGTTCTCCGTAATACAGTTCAATTGTGGGTATCTTTAATTATCCATTGGGAGCGCGGTCTTCTAAATTCCAATTCATTTTAGATCATGGAATAAGAGATCATTTTAATAAAATTAGAGTGCGCTCTGGATTGATTGAAGAAAGCATCAATTAGAATATTTGTCTATTAGATACACCGGTCCAATGCTCTCTCATTTATTTTGAATAAAGAGCGACAGTTCATTTAGAGCTATGAGAGAGATTCAATTCATTTAGAAGGACATTATTTGGTGTATACATTTTATTAAGAGATTTTCAAATCAATTAAAAAACCCTTTGGTAAAATTGAAATATGATTACCGGTGTCTCTAATCAATAAAATTAGATTATCTCTAATCACTTGACGATATATCTAGATAATCTGAAAGACTTACAATTACATGTAATTAGTCTGTGAGTAAATGATAGACAAGTGATCCCGCCCCATGGTCCCGTCCACGTGGGTATCAATGCAAGTCCTTATCTTCATTTATAATACATGCACATTCCATCAAATATCGAGTTGGAAATGACGCCTATATCCACATCACAGGAACACGTGAACGGGAATCCAATATTAAAGGTACAGAAAATGTAAAAATCATTTATAACATGCTTTCGTAAAAAAGTGTGCGGGATATAATTATAATAGCCTATTATAATGCGTTCATATTAATACCAACATGTGTTATTTACACTGTTTTTAAATCGAGGTAGGCTACTGACAAACAAGTTGATGGTGTAGGAGTTTCAACAGTCTCGATTGAAGTCAGCATTTCGCAAATTCTATGGTCGTTATAACGATCTAATTTGCCAATACAATCTATCATTGGGTCAAATGCTGTCTGATGTGTTTCATACCGGTTGTTGGGCCGTTCTTGGCACACTGATATTGACTACGGATAACTCTGTTTACTTGATCAAGATAGCCTCACGGCGGGTGTGACCGGTCGACAGGGGATGTTTACTCCTAGACACCTGATCCCACTTCTGATATATCCAGGGGTCCGTGTTTGCCCAACTCTCTAGTTTGCTTTTAGAAGTTGTGAGATTGATCACTGTTCGTTATCTTCGACTTTCACTGTTTCTATTGTATTCAACTGAATGATTCTATTATCTACAATGACAAAATTGTACGAAAGTCATCAATGTAAATAGCACACGTAATTCGTCTCTACTAATTCTTCTCTTTGCCTTTGGTTGAATAGTGCATGTTTGTTTTATTTGACATTGCTGTTTTTCAGCATGAGAGATCTCGTTATTTCAAAGTTTATAGGGAAAATCAGGACAGACGTGTTGATATCTTGTGTAATGATATGACAAAGTTTTATATTTGCTGATTTTCCCCTTTGTGAACCTTTATTTTCGTCAATGGTGTTACATTTAATGGTTATTTCACAATCTACTTCTTTAGTTTTTTTCTGGTTTCAATAAACAACATATTTCATTCTCTCACTGTTCTGTCTGTTGTTTTGTCATTAAAAGCAAAAAACAGACTTAGTGATTTTTTTTTTAAAATTGACTTTGCCGTCTTTCTGTATGCGAGACCTCGTCAATTTAAATGACTGATGAAGCACTTTCTCTTGACAAGGAGGAATAGAATCCAGAAGGCAGAAAGACGATATAGAAAAGTAAAAACAGATTTTAAAAACTGTTTAAGTGCACCATTGGTTGTCGATTAAACCACCTTTTGCATTTAGGTTTCCAGTTTTGATATGGTCAATATTTATAGAGATTATGAAGACATTCTATATTCAAGATAACCGGGACTATTTAATGCGTAATCCCTAAATAATAAATATATAAACTTCACAAAAATCAAACACAAACACACAGAAGAATATTTTTGCGTCGGATGAACAGAGGTTTAAGTCAATAAGGTAACACACCAATGAAAAGAAAGAAAATCATAAGACAACTCGTGTCTGTTTAATCTTGCAAGTTTTTTACAACCTACTTATATCAGTGAATACTATGGGAGGGTTAGACTTTGACAGGAACGTCAGTAATACAGACTGACTGTATGGGCGTATGTAGACATGGCAAGACTGGCTCCGTCGTTTGGACATCTAGTCTTCATTTTATCCTTGCTACAGGTATCTGTCGTTTGTCAGACTCCGGACAACGTCAACAGCCTATTGACAAATCTGTTCGCCAACTACAACAACAAGATCCGCCCCGTGAATGACCAATCTCTGCCCATTGTCCTGGACGTCAGCATGTTCCTCTTCAGTGTCAATGCGGTGGATGAGGTCAACGAAAAGTTGGTCACAACCGGTTTTCTTGGCCTGACGTGGACAGATGATCTTTTGCAGTGGGACCCTACCCTTCAAAATGAAATATTCATCATTTTCCTTCCCCAGGTATGAACTAATTGATTGATTGATTCAGATGTTTTCCGCCACACTCAACAATTTTTTAGATATGAATTGATACTATTCATACACGAGCATATTTTTGAACTCACTTTAAAAAGTATTATTTGTGTACCAAAACACATTTTGATTTGAATTGACGTGAATACATATTTATATTTCTCATTAATTATAAAAAAAAAATTCAATGAAATGACCTAGTATCGCCTTTAATGATGGTGAAATATTGAAAACTTCGGTTTCCTGCAAATAATTATGATTTGGTGGATGAGGGGTTGCCATTATGTTGTTTCAACAATTCACTATCTCCTGTTCGGGAAAGATATGACCGCAACCACCCATCCACCCTCGAGCCACAGTTCCTTCAGACGAATAACTTGATATGCAGTTATCAGAAGTTTTTTTTTTATTTGTATAAAATAAGTATTTTCTAGATACTCTTCTACTTCATGTATCTGTTTATTATTATTATTATTTTTTTTTTTTTTTTTTTTTTTTTTTTTTTTTACAAAATTCTATTATTGTCAAATGGGTTTTAATGTACTATTTTTGAAATACTGAAGTATGATGTTTGATAATCTGAGCAAAATCGAAAAGTATACTTTCAATTGTGTTCGCACATAGGCGTAAAACTGGAAACGTTCCATACTATTATCCTCTTCTACATCAGATAAAATTTTGCACGAAAGTCAGCTCCAAATATTTTTTGCAGTAAAAATTCCTGAATTTTTGAAAAATTGATTTTATCTTATCAATGTATCTATTTTTAAATTTTATTTTCTCCCACTAATAAATTTGTGATTTCATCTGATCTGACTAGTTGTTTTTAATAGGTGAATTAATCCCAGACAATTTTGTATTTGGACAAATAAAGATAGTGACCAGTGCTCAATGCAAGGTGAAGATAACGATACATGTAGCAATAGTTATGCCGCTCTTTATTTTCTGATTTTGACTGTGGATTACTCCGTATACCTCATCAAGATATTGGGCTCACGGCGGCTATCGCCTTCAACAGGGGATGCTTATTCCCAGGCACCTCACCCCACCTCTGACGTGTTCAGGTGTCCGTGATTGCCTACTCTTAATATGGTTTCTGAGATTATAACGATCTAGTTCGTCAATACAACCTCGCATTGGGTCAAATGCTGTCTGACGTGTTTCATACCGATTGTTAAGCCGTTCTTGGCACACTGATTTTGACTGCGGATAACTCCGTTTACCTGATCAGGATTTAGGGCTCACGACAGGTGTGACCGGTCGACAGGGGATGCTTGCTCCTCCTGGGCACCTGGTCCCACCTCTGGTGTGTCCAGGGGTCCGTGTTTGCCCAACTATCTATTTTGTATTGCTTGTAGGAGTTATGAGATCGATCACTGTTCGTTATCTTCACCTTGCATTCATCAAGATTCATACACGCATTGTTTGCGCATTCAAATGTAAATGGGTATCATTACAATTTTTAAAGACATCAAAGGCAAACACATTGTGAATGTAAATATTGCTTCATGATTGGCAACCTTCTAGAATATTTGAATGCACAAATTAAAAATATCGAGACATGTTTACAGTAACCAGTACATGCATAGTTCATTTCTGTCTGAGACACAATGTGATGATACAGGTATTTTATTTTATTACAGAGTTATCTATAGTAACTGGCGCTCTGAGCGTCCTATAAACATGCATATAACTATAAACTAAATTAATTTTGATTTTAAATTCTTATGAAATTAAAAAAATATATATATTTCAAGAGAACTCACATTCGTTTTCGTTTTAGAAGGATATTTGGAAGCCAGACTTGGTTCTTAAAAATGGCTTTAAGAAGTTAACGGAGATGGGAGGAGATTTCTACTTTCTTTCGATTTCAAACTTTGGCGATGTCTACTGGTATCCGTATGAAGTGTTCGAAACTCGTTGCTCCATTGATATTACTTACTTTCCTTACGACAAGCAAACATGCAATGTTACATTCATTGTCTGGAGTTATTCCGCCGATGAAGTCATCATTACGAAATCGTCTGGTGGAATAGATTTTTATGAATACGAGGAAAATAGTGTTTGGACAATAGTATCCACTGATTCTGACATAAAAAAGGATTCTTATGAATCAGAAATAACCTTCACTATCACCTTGCAACGAAAACCTCGATATTACGTCATGAATATGATTCTTCCTGTCGTCTGCTTAGGACTTTTGAGTCTGTTGGTTTTTATCGTACCTGCTGATGCCGGAGAAAAAATGTCGTAC
The DNA here is from genome assembly GCF_947568905.1 of Ostrea edulis. Taxonomy (NCBI): domain Eukaryota; kingdom Metazoa; phylum Mollusca; class Bivalvia; order Ostreida; family Ostreidae; genus Ostrea; species Ostrea edulis. The sequence goes on along the minus strand of NC_079172.1, from coordinate 6,786,991 downwards.
TCCGTGACTGTGTTTTTAGCGTTTGCGGTATTTCTGACCATCATCAGCGCTGAATTACCTGTAAATTCAGAGAGCACATCGATTTTGAGTTTCTATCTTGTACTTCAATTGATGATAGGTGCCTTGGTTCTGATCATTTCATCAATACAACTGCGATTGCATTACAGGAAGAGTAGCCGAGGTATGTCAAAATTCTTTGTAGCCATTGTTAGAATCGATCAGTTCTTGAGGTGTGTTAAAAGATACCGTCTTTGTTGCAAAAAGGATGTTACCACTGTTGAAAATTTTGACAAAAATGAAGAGGAACAGTCGACGGAATTGGAAGCTGCCATAGAATGGAGTGATGTGACGAATGCCATCGACTTTCTCTGTTTCTGGTTCTTACTTCTTGTGAATGTCGGATTAACAATGTTCCTATTCTTGTATATCACTGGGTCATAATGGGTTTTTTTTTAAGATTTAAAAAAAAAATATCTATCAAATCATCACCAAATTGAATAAAGGATATAGGTTAAACTTTTCATTGTGAGCTTGTGAGCTGACCTAAAAATGTTATGCCATACTGAAATGTTTACTAAATGAGACAATAAGTTAAAATATAGACATTTACTTTTGTCAAATTGGTATTAGGCTTGATGAGAGTCACATGTTGCTTAACCAATTAAAACAAGCCAAAGAAAAAACAAGTGATCCATATGACCAGATGATACAAAATGAGTCGTGCAAATGGACAATTTGTAAAATAAAAAAAGTGGGATGCTAAGACTGATATTATTTTCTTGAAAGAAATTTTCCTTTGTTTTTGTTTTGAACATATTTTATTGATGAAATCAAAAGGATTGGAAACAAGTTCTGACAACTTACAAGTCCCTCTCCTAAAATATTACAATATGTTATGCAAGGTAATAATTAACAGGTAAAATGTACAATGATTAGACAAATCTACAAGTTTCTTCTATAAATTTCTGAACAACTGAAAAAATAGTTATATTAGTTTGGAGAGGTAAATTGACATCACCGCACAATAACAATTCTGTATCAATATTAACCAAGTCAAGCATGAAAAGGTGATTAAAAAGATCATTTCTAGCCCTGGAGTAATTTTTACAAGCAAAAAAGAGATGGTATACATCTTCATTAATATGTCCACATGTACAAAACGTAGAATTTGTGATATTTAATTTATGAAGATCATAATTAAGTATACAGTTGTATCTTAGCTTTGTATGAATAATGTTGATATATCGTTTTCCAAAAGAGTAATATGATGGTGGTCTTGTAATGTCTGTTATATTTTTGCGGAATGAATTGATTGAGATAGCTTCTCTGGCTTCTACATTTAATAAATTCCACTGTTTTACAGAGTCAGGTACAAATGATTTTTTGAATAACTCTAATCGGCATTTTGGAATGTAAAACTTATCATTGTTTCTAGTATTATAAAGGGATATATTTTCATGTTTATGTGGAATAAATTTTCCTTTACTTGAACTTAACTGACCATGGTTAGTTGGTTGGTTGGTTTTTTTAACATCCCGTCGAGAATTAATCACTCATATTGAGACATAACCAGCTGTGGATGAAGTAACATAAATTTATACCTATGTGTAGCGCTCAGGGCCGCAGCAGTGAGGGGGGTGTCTATAACAAGCCAGCACTGCCCTTGAACAGTACGCATACTATCCAGTCCTCTGCGTGACTGCACGGTTTTTGTGTGCAAACGACCTCTGGCGGAAGTTTGGGACAGTACTATGAAATGTTTCTTTTTTAATGCATTAAAAAACAAATAAAGTTAACAGTTTTAGCCATATAATTGTCTTGTTTATAGAAACATTACGCACTTTTCCGACTTCGTAATGGACTATTTTAGGAAATTCAAATTGAATAAGAAAGCCTGTAATTTTTAAAGGGACTGGTTCATGATTTTTGATAAAAATATTTTTCATTTTTTGATGTTAAACATTAAAAATATAACTCATTTAATGTTTTACAGCCAAAATTGTGACCTTCTGAATGCAAGAATAAAAGCAATATTTCAGCCTTAAATCTGTGTTATGTAAACAAAGACTCGAGTCTTTTTATGTAAACAAACAAGTGAAACATTGATTTTGCAATATAATGCATCTTAATTTTGCATAGTCACAAATTTTAATTTTTACCTGACACATTTTATCCCAAAAATACTTGAAATGTGAAAAGTATAATAAATAATGTAAAACTTATACGGTACCAATTTTGATGCACCAGATGCGCATTTTGACAAATCATGTCTCTTCAGTGAACTTAGATCGATATCCATTTCTTTTGAAAATTTTGTAAACAATAGCATACCGCAATCTTTGTTTACAAAACAAATAATACATTCTCTAAAATGAGACTCTGTGATAATATATAACCTTAATTTTCATGTGAAATATTTCAAACACAATAGACAGTAAATTTTGATCATTAAAAGTGAAAAACAAAATTTTGGGGAAAATAGTGAATCAGTCCCTTTAATCAAAATACAACGTATGCCTTCTTTATACATGTACATAACTTTAATTGGATAGGTCCCAAAAAGTTTGTTGGGGTTTTAAAATTCTATTTTATTAGAGTACATAGAATACACATAACTCTGTTTACCTGATCAGGAAATAGGGCTCACGACGGGTGTGACCAGTCAACAGGGGATGCTTACTCCTCCTAGGCACCTGATCCCACCTCTGGTGTGTCCAGGGGTCGTTTTTGCATTATCTTTAATTTCTTGTTTCTCGTAAATATATACAAATGCTTGACCTCTGGTGACTTATTTCTTATACTCCGATTGGTTATATATAATTATACGTTTCCTCTGGCCCAAATCACTTTCACCCTCATGACCTTGCAAACAAGCTATAAACATTTTTACTAATAATCTCCCTATCACCTCACCTCACGGTGAAAAGTTCAGACACTCTTGTTCAGCATCTTACTGTTGTTTTTGCTTCCCATTATTTTGCCATTGTCCATTCATTCATTACCCTTCTCCCATAATTCAGAATTCTATCATCTGTTTTATACATTGCAAATTTCGTTACGATAGTACCCAGGGATCTTCCATTCCTCCGCCTTTTCTTAAAACTTTCAGATGAGGAAGACTTACTCATGTATTTATAAAACCAAAATGCAAAGCTTTATTTTGCAGGTTTTTTTTTTTTTACTCTACTGATGAAAAAAGGTGACGATAACGAACAGTGATCAATCTCATAATTCATACAAAATTGAGAATATGGCAAACACGGACCCCTGGACACACCAGGGGTGGGATCAGGGGTCACACCCGCCGTAAACTTTCTATCTTGATCAAGTAAACGGAGTACTAGTCAGAATCAGTATGCAGAGAACGGTGTAAAAATTGGTAACACGTCAGACAGCATTCGACCTAATGACAGTTGTAGTTGCAAATAAGTTTATTATGACAAGAGTATACAATTTGCGAAATGCTGACTTCAAACGAGACTGTTGAAACCCTTGTAACTTCCATTTATTTGTCAGTAACTTGCCTCAATTTAAGAAATGATATATTCATATTCAGAACATGCTCTCGCGTATCGAGAGACATGAACACCATAATGAAACATTAATACATAAATGTGGAAAGTTGGCGATGGAGAAGCTGAAGTCATCCCGTTTGTCCTGTATCTAGGCTATTAGTTTGCCGTTAACGTTGATGTTCGATATCCAAATATCAAGCTGATGCGGAAGACTTTGTAAAACATGTCAGGTAATAAAAGAGCATAATGTATGGCCATGCGAATTCCAACAGACTGTTGGAAGAGTACAGAGATATTGTCATTGAGGAACTCCAGCATCTTTTCAATTTGAACGTCAGAGTACTTGTGCGTAGAATCAGAAGTAATTTTTAAATGGCTGATTACAAGATATGCATGAAAATTTCCGAATCCATTTTTATTGATAAACCCCCCCCCCCCCCCCCCCCCCCAGTGTTTAGCGTTTTGATAATGTTGATTTTCGAAAAGTTTTGTGATTTCCAAGCTGCTAAAAGTTCTTAGGAATTTTTAAAATTCCACATTAAATTTACACCACATATGTTTTGGCACAATATGTTTGAAGTTTCTCCTTCACAACATCTTAGCTAACATGGGTATATCTAGTGTTCGCAGGGTTGCATTACACTCAGGTGACCGTTCTGGCGCATGAGCCTCTTGTGTATAAACACACTTTATTTTTCGGCACTTATTAACATGAAAATTCCGAAGCCTTATCGCACATCATCTAGGACGACACCTATCATATTTTCATATTTTAAATCATGATTTAGCTGCTGTGTAAATATGTGAGAAAGGTTCTAGAAAAACATGATTTTTGTAGAACACAAGTTGTTTTTCAAACCCTATTTGACCTTCTTGGTGAAAATGAAAATTCCGAAACATTGTTGCACATAATATACAGGACACCTTTAATTCGTATTCCAACATATGATTTGCCTACTTCATAATATCAAAGATGAGTTCTGGGAACCAGGTTTTAAAAAACCACGTTTTTCAACCCCCATATTGCCTTTCGGAAGAAACAACCTCCCACACCTTCTTGCATATATACAGTACATCAACAATCATATTTTAAAAAAATGATTAACCTACTGCACAAAGTGTAAGCTTAGTTTTGGGAGCCAGGTTTTGTGGAAATTCGTAATTTTTTTGGCCCGTAATTGGCCTCCCCAATGAAATTGAAACTTCCCAAACTAAATTAAACATCTACGGGGCATCATCAATTATATTACAAATGATAATTGGCCTACTGCATAAAATGTTCTGGGAAACAAGTTTTTGTAGAAAACTGTTGTTTGTTTTTGTTATTTTTCAAACCATTATTTGCCTCTCAGGATGAAAATGAAAATCCTGAAAGCTCTGGGTAGGTAAAAAATCGTAATGACCGAGAAAATGAGACTAGGTATTTTAGTATATGATTGAATACTTAAAAACATTGAAACTAGCTACTAAAGCTGATGAAACTACACCTAAAGTCGGTCATCTTTGTTGACAGCTTGAGTGTAAGACCGAGTTGAAAGTGCTCAAAGGTGCGAGTATTCATTGGTTGACCAAAAATAATAACCATGGAATCAGATTGGAAATTCCCATTTTTTTTGGTCCGATGTTGAAAAAAATATCATATTCATCCTCTAAGGTATTTTTCTTCTAAGTTAGATCTCAGTCAATAAGAAATCAGAAAGCTCAGAATTATTCAAATTAAAAATAAAATATGAAATTAGTGTCACTAGTGATAAATTTATCACTAGTGACAAATTAGTGATAAAACGCCGAGGCATTTACAGATATTTTTAGTTTGGTAGTAGTGCTAGTGCATTAAATTAACCTCAAAGCTTATGTGTTGATTCACTCTCAAAGAAATTGTAATCTGTGCATTATCATGAATCTTCCTTCAGCTTCTTAAAATTCACAAACGTGTGTGCTTATTCCTAAAAATAATAATTCTAATCTCATTTTGGAGTATGAAACTCTTACAAATAATGAATTAGAAAAAGTAATCTTTTAAGCCTAATTAAAGGGTTTGAATGCATTATGAGACGAAACGTATTGGTCTCCAACTTGAATTCCAAATCAAAGTTTAGTTCGCTGATACCTTGTCAATGCTAAGTGTTTTAATGCTTGATGATTGAGGATAATGTTCATTAAATCCATCCATAGTTCCACACACCATCTCGTCCCAAAACCCACATTTTCCAGTATTGAATTCTAAATTTGGAAGCCAGAGATATATTATTCAAACATGTTGAACATGAATTTGAATTGTATAGTTCTTCTTTTCATTAAATTTTCATCGAACAAGATCTTTTAGATCACAAAACCTGAAAAGCGACGGAAAAAATATTGAGATGGTATCCATACCCGATGTTTTGTGTGAATTTAAGACTGAAACTAATTTCATAGAAAGTTTGAAATATTGACAGGACTGTGAGATAATGTTATTCAGTTTTCACTTCACACGATACATTATTTTCATGGAAGGTAATTCTTCAATGTTCATGATCCCTTTCAATGACAAAACCCTCACATGGTTTGGACATATTTCTTACGAGTGTTTTTTTTTTTTTTTTTTTTATCAAGAATGAGGATTGATTGATTGTTTGTTTTACGCCCCGTCGGGAACTTTTCATCATATTGCAACGTTACCAGCTATAGGCGAAATACCACAAATTTAGGCCTATGCTTAGCGCCCAGGGCCGTAGCAGTGAGGGTTCTTTAACGTGCCAACGCCAGCCGCGATGCGGGACCTCCGTTTTTAAGGTCATATCCGAAAGACCCATGATTCTCACTTCTAAATGCCGAGCGTTTGGTGAAGTATCAATCCCTACCTATGTTAACGGCTTGAGTTTTACGCCGTCATGGCACGGGGGGAGGGGAGGGGGGGGGGGCTCGAACTCACGACCTCCCGGGTTACGAAGCGAACACTCTATAACCAATGAGCTACCGCGACCGATCAAGAAGATTCATTGACAAATAGAGTGCGTTCGAGATCGCCGTTCCCGTTGTTCTCGTGCTCCGTTCTTAGAGTCGCGAACGACGAGAATATGTGCGAACAACGAGAATATGTGCGAACGACGAGCGTGCTTTTGTTCTTCGGCCACACTACCTCTGTTACAGAGTGTTACAGTTACAGTAACTCTGTTACAGAGGTGGTGTGGGTTCTTCCACTGTGTACCTGTTCTCGGGTTGCATACTCGGCGTTCGGGATCGACAAGAATTTGTACTCGTACGACGAACGGCGATCTAGAACGCACTCCTAGATTTTTATGCCACTGTCCTACCTTCCTTAACACTTGATAGTGGTGGTAGATAACAATTTGACATTTTACCCGCGTTACGACTATACACATGCACGCTACGGCGTACATTTCACTGTGACATCATATAGTGTGAAGTGCACCGACACTGTAAAAACAGTGCGTTACCCTAGCTAGTCCAAGATGGTGACAGACAATGTGTATGCGTCTGTTATGTTACACTTAATTCACGACTGAATAAAGTATTGATATATTAAGAAATGGGTTGTTAAAGTGGAACGTAAATATTGCGAAAAAATTGCATGATTCCTGTCCCAAAGATGCTCCATACCAAATTTGAAAAGAATCGGAAAGGTAGGTTTCAAGAAGTTAAACATCTTCAATTGTTAACACACATTTAATCACAATATTAGCCCCATCCTGATACCAAACCCCTATCCCTGGGATCAAAAATTTTACAATTATGGTAATGAGCTACTTGTATCTTCTAAATATATCCAGTTAGTTTCAATTTAGTATTAATAGACTTTATTTAAGTGTTTTACACGTAAACACTATATACCAAGTTTGACCCCGCCCTAGAGTCAGAAGATCATGAAGTTTACAATTTCGGTAATTTCTGTGGAAACGAGGGGGCTATTTACATTCAGTCTCTCCTATCCCTCGAATATAAATAACTCCTCCGTTTCCACAGAAATTAGACCGTGTGGATCCGGGTTAGAATAGGTCCTCAGTACCCGTTGCATGTCGTACGAGGCAACTAAATGGGGCGGTCCTTTAGATGAGACCGCAAAACTCGAGGCCCCGTGTCACAATAGGTGTGACACGACAAATATCCCTCCCTGCTCAAAGGCTGTAAGCGCCGAGCATAGGCCTATATTTTGCAGCTCTTCACTGGCAATGGTGACGTCATCATGAGTGAAAACAATTTCGAGAAGGACGTTAAACAATCGACAGAAATTACAATTTTGGTAGCGGCCTTCCTGTTTTACTTTACTATGAATTTCGTGGGGGTATATTTTTTTTTAGATGTGCGATTAAGATTAACACTATCTATTGAATTGGTGCAAAATGAATTAAAAACTTACGAAAGAAAACATCTGTGCTGTAATGAGTGACGTGGAAGCGTGCTTGCCTGACGCCGTTTTTAGACTAGGGTAACGGGGTTTCTACACAGTGACCAAGGAACATTTCTACACGGCTCTGTGATTTTTCTCTCTGCGTAGATTTGATTGATTGATCTATTCATTCTTCGAGGAATAAAAATCATGAGGAAATTTCAAGTTTACCATTTTATTGAAATACATGTATATACCATTCAAATTCTTTGTACCATGGTTGGAACTAAGCAATACGATGGACCACTTGCTGATCGATCTTGTTTAATACATCTATAAGCTATTTTGGTTCAAGTGGATATTTGCTGTTTCACGATTTACTCGAAATGGGGTTAAATACCGCGGATGATGTTCAATGTGACCCACCAAACATTTTTGAATCCAACGAATACATTTGTGATTGTTAAATCGGCGCCTAGCATCCATTTACTATAGAATTTCAACAAAAGTTCGATGTGGATTGAGGACAAAATCCAACCATATTTCTCAATTGTCAAGTGAAATACTATCCTCCCGGATTCAGTGTTACTATACATGTAGTTCTTTCTCGGCGTTTTTTAAACGTTTTAAATTGCTTGCATTGTGCAGCGACTGCCAGAGAGCGTTACTTCAGGGTTTATATGTTGATTTCAATCACTCCATGATTTTCTACGCTGAGACACAAGTGATACCAAAAGTTTAATAAACAGTAACACTAATTTCAGACCGCAGTACATCTTAACAACCCAACAGCTAGCCCGAATCGGAAACATCGAGTATAAACGCTAGTTACCATTCATCCTGGTGAAGTCATTGGGCTTTTCCATGCCATCAGGACGGAATGAGTTCAGCCAGTGCATCAAAAGCTTGTTCCAAAGTCTGCGGACGTCTCCCGTTTCCCTAACATACAGTTTCTGGTAAATAGCTTGTGAAATATTGGATTACAAGACATGTTACTCAGTATTATGTAACCGCAATCTCTGACAGTTCTGCTGAGGGTCTAAGTGTTAGAGCTATGTTTGCATAGAAACAGGAGATCATTACAAGTTTTAAAGTCTCCGTGCGGCAATGGATTGTCTAGTCTGGTCCTCTCCAAGTTATTTAAGTTCCTGGAGCGCTTAAAGTCAGCCACGAATGGTGGCTCTGCTAAGATATCCGTTATCCATTGATTCTTGCGTAGAATGGGGAGGTACCTCTTCAGGACAGGGCGATGAATGAGGCTCTGCTGCTTTTCTTTTCTTTTATATTGTAAGGAAGACTGTCCGCAGACGTTGTCGGAAAGTGGGGTCAAGCCCATCCAGATTTTCATCAGCATCAGTAATATAATTTTTCTCCTATGAACCGTTGTTAACCTGATACATGTAACACAATATAAAATATAAGAAATCTAAATTTTAAGTTTCTGTAGCAATAAATGAATAGATATAGCAAAGTGCAAGGAATCCTATCACATTCATAAAGCATCATTTTGTAGTATTTCATTATCATCTGCATATGGTCTTTATATGTCTTTCAACTGATTTGATACGTGAGAGCGTATGATTCAATTTCTAAATCGAGGCAAGCAACTGACAAATACGTCGATGTTACAGTGGTTTCAATAGTCTGGTTTGAAGTCAGCATTTTGCCAATTCTATGGTCGTTGTAATGGTCTTATATGCAAATACACCATGTCGTTAGATCGAATGCTGTCTTATGTGTTTCATACCAATTGTTAGGCCGTTCTTTACATATTGGTTTTGACTATAAATTACTCGGTTTACCTAATCAAGATAGAGGGCTCACAGCGGGTATGACCGGTCAACAGGGGATGCTTACACCTCCTGGGCGAATGATCGCTCCTCTGGTGTGTCCAGGGGCCCGTGTCTCCCCTATACTCTTACTTTTGCATTCTTTATAGGATGTTTTAGATTCATCACTGTTCGTTACATGTATCTTCACTTTTTATTTATGATATCTAATTTGTAAATCTATACCTGTGTAACCATTATCGTAATTTCCAACATGTAAAAAACACTAGTGACGAAGTATTGAATGTTCCATGACGACTATACTGACACTAAGTCATTACCGATGCCTACTCCTCCTAGACACTTGATCCCACCTCTGGTGTGTCCAGGGGTCTGTTTCCTCAAGTCTCTATTTTGTATTGCTTATAGGAGTTATGAGATTGATCACTGTTCGTTATCTTCACTTTTCATTAGCAGGTGACTTGGTGCATATCAATCAATCAATTCTTGAAATTTGATCTGTGCCAGTAATAACAAAATATAAAAATGTGCTGATTTTGATATAGTGATTTCACCATGATTTGTGGTGTCTTCCTTCCATTCATATGGTCATGCATTGTAATATTATCCGACAATCATTAACTCAATATCATCAAAGTTTTATGTAAACGATGGACCAATTTTTGATACCGGTCAATCGCAGTTAATGCGAAGATTACTAACTAATAACCCTTGTAAATTGTCAACACGCACCAGGTATCTACACCCCCCCCCCCATTATGCTTGCGTAATCACACTTCGCCCCTCCATTGCCTAAAGTTGAAGCCCTTCACCGGTATTGGTGACGTCTCCATATGAGCAAGATACAATCAATCAATCAATCAATCGCCCCTCCATTGACAACAGATCGCCGTTGATCGCCAGTACAAATTTCATTTACCCCATCCCCTATTTTCAAAACAATTCCCCAACGCCCTTGCCGGGTTACGATATAAGTGCTTTAGCCACTGATCTAAAAAAAAAAAAAAACCACCTCAGTTTTAGTATTATTTTATGACTTTTTCTATTTATTTTTTGTTCTTTGTTTTGGTTTGTTTTATTGTTTTACATGTAAAGCGCTTAAGGGTAATTGTCTTAATTAGATAAAGCGCTATATAAATGTATGATAACAATAAATGATAATAATCTACTGCGGCTGGTAAGATAAGTCTTTATTTATTCTTTAAGCAAAATGCCTTATAAGATTGTCCACTTAAAATAATACACTTACATAATAGGAATATATGATACAGAAGTAATGGATCTTACACAGAATACAAAATAACTCACAAAAAAGTAATACTTTTGATCTTAGTTTTTGAATGTCATACTGTTTAGGTTAAGATACATGTATTTCTTCAGTGATAGACCACAGACATCAAGGTGATGGGGTTTTAATAGTCTTGTTTTAACTCAGCATTTCGCAGATTCTGTGGTTGTTATAATGATCTAGTTTGTAAATAAAAAAATATCAGAGTCGAATGCTGTCTGAGGTATTTCAAACAACGTCTTAGGCCATTCTTTACATACTGATTTTGACTACAGAATTCTTTGATTACGTGATCAAGATATAGGGCTGACGATGGGTGTGACCGGTTGACAGGGGATGCTTACTTCTCCTTGGCTATCTGATGCCATCTCTGGTATACCCAGCGGTCCGTGTTTGCCCTTCTCTTAAGTTTGTATTATATATAGGGTTTATTAGATTGATCACTATTGGTTATCTTCACTTGACTTGTTTAAGTATAACTTCAAGAGGCTGCCACTGCGGTAACTCAGTGGTTAAATGTTCGCTTCGTAGCTGGGAAGTCGTGAGTTCGAGACCCTGTCATGGCCGGTAAAACTTAAGGCGCCAACAGAGGTAGTGATTGCTCCTTCGTCAAACGCTCGGCATCACGGGTCTTTCGGATATGAACGTAAAAACGGAGATCCCGTGTCCTGGCTTGCGTTGACACGCTAAAGACCCCTTACTGCTACTGCCCTGGGCCCTAAGCATAGGTCTAAATTTTCAATATGAGTGAAAAATTGTCGACGGGACGTAAAACAAACTTTATGAATCAGTGGGATAAGGCATTTTTTAAAACGTGGATAAATTAGTGTTCTGTGATAATGACACGTGTATTTAAGCTTCCTGGAACATGAAAAAATGTATAAAGAGACACCATAGATCAGAGAGAAATATTTATGCTTGGTTCGAATTTCCTCCATTGTTTACATATAGGTTATAGTGCAATATCCTTGACCCAGGCGCCTATGAACGGCACAGTTTTAAAAAATATGCAAATCATGGTTCCGCCCACTGGTGTATCTCCAGTTCTTGTACATTTTATAAAAGGAAAAACACTACAGCCATAATACAAATAAATAAACGTGTAATAGCGTAAGTTTATAAGCACTATCACAAGTGCGGTTTATTGCAATGCACATCTTTCATTTATGTCATTATATCAATAATGTCACAAAAATACACCATAAAAAGCCCCCAGTGAGGATCGAACTCACGACCCCTGGTTTACAAGACCAGTGCTCTAACCACTGAGCTATGGAGGCTCTTTATCACTATATCTAATCCCGCTATGTTCAGGTAACAACTAAATTGATTAAACTCACAACTGCTTGTTATCTGTAAATGCAAAAGCTATTCTATACATTAATCAATCAATCAAGATTTTTCTTTTCACTAGTAAATCATTTGAATACCATAATCAGATAATGTACTTATTGTCCCTTACTGAATGTTTAACTTGCACATGTATGAAAGAATTTATTTGTAAAACAAAATTCACACGTAATCACACTAGTCTTGTTAACGATTACATGTACTGCTTTTTATGCGTAAGATTATAGTAATGAAACTACATTTACTTTTATTACAAGTAGTGTTTTCCTTCAGTCATTTATTACGGTATATACAATTCCAGTATTTTGTACGGGCTACAAACATCATAGCATAATGAAATAATTACACTGTCATTTTAATTGCAGGAAAATAGTCATTTGTCTCGAAATATTGTTGGAATATCTCTCTTGATTATTTATTTTCCAACCCCATTTCTTCGTGGCATCATAAATCATTATTACTCTAAGGGTTCTATGGGTGATTTTATACCTCGATGTCAATTGCATAGGCGTAGCTTGGGTTCGAATATTACCGAGGCAGGGGGTCTGGGGGGCGCAGCCCCCCCCCCCTCCCCCCCCCCCCCCCCCCCGAAGCTATCGACATTTTAACAACGTAAAAGGTGTTGTTGTTTTTTTTTTTACCGAGGCAGCTGCCTCGGTTGCCTCAATGGAAGCTACGCCACTGCAATTGGTATATCTGTCCGTCTCTTATAGAATAACTGGACTCCGAGTTGGTCTTCAACAAAACCAAAGTGATCAGTCAGATTCTCTTAAAGTTGATTGGAAATTCACCGGAGAACACTTAACTTCCTTTGATTTTAGGACTGCAGACAAATTTGAGTCAATCATCAAAATGTCTTGTGAGCTGGATCCGCCCCACCAATTTGATAAAACAATGCATAGACTCTCTTCCTATAATAACATCTATAATTGACTCATCCCTCTCCGAAAATTCAGTTCCATCCAGCTTCAAGGAGGCAGTTGTAACACCGCTGCTTAAAAAAAACCCAGGACTCAATAAGGAAACCCTTTCCGTTATTTTCGCCTTTCAAACTACAAACCTTTCAGCAATCTACCATTCATCAATATAATAGTGGTGGCTAAGAGATTGGACGATCATCTTGATGTGAATTGTCTCTGTGACACAATGCAGCGGCGCGGGTTCGAATCCCACTCGGGCCCGTAAGTGAGAAAGCTTCCCAGTTTACTGTCGGAAGGTCGGTGGTCTCTTCCCAGATACTTTGTATCTGGGTTCTCTCTTCCACCACTAAAAATTGGGCGCCACCAGATAACTGAAAAATTGTTGAGTGTGGCGGAAAACATCAGTCAATCAATCAATTAATCAATCAATCAATCACTCAATCTACAGAAATTGCCTTGCTGAAAGTCCATCATGACATTACACAAGCATTAGATAATGGTTCATCTGCTGTCCTCGTACTTCTGAATCTATCTGCTGCATTTGATGTCATTGACCATCGCATCTTACTGCATAGACTCGATACAGCTTATGGAATAACAGGTGGTGCCTCTAAATGGACCCATTCTTACTTAGAAGAACAAAGTCAATCTGTATCTATCAACTCTTTGAAATTCACCGAGCGAGTTCTTTCTCTTGACGTCCCCCAAGGGTCTGTTCTTGGACTCTACTGCCTGTTTTCCAAACCAGTCGGAACCATCTGTCAACAATACGTTATGAACTACCATTGTTATGCGGATGATTTGCCAATTTACCACGTAATATGACCAATGAAAGGATTCTAAAAACAATCCAAAGAACTATTAGTAAACTTGAAATCGCAAAACTTTTCCCAAATCAGTAACATTAAATCCTATGACTTTTCAACACTTTACACGACCAATCCTCACGATAAATAAAAGACTAGACTTTTTGACATCATAGACAGTTGCTTCTTCAACAAAAATGGCAAACGGAAATATTCATATCTAGTGATCAGTCATCCAAGTACTCTGAAGATGAAATAAAAAATATGCTAGAGTTCCTCATTGACAATATCTTCGTGGTCTTTGGTGATCAGGTCTTCCAACAGTGTTGGAATTCCCATGGACACGAATTGTGCTCCTTTGTTAGCTGACCTGTTTCTATATTCATATGAAGCAGAATTTATTCAAAAACTGTTGACCGGTCGCACCCGCCGTGAGCCCTATATCCTGATCAGGTAAACGGAGTTATCCGCAGTCAAATCAGTGTGCCAAGAACGGCTTAACAATCGGTATGAAACACGCCAGACAGCATTTGACCCAATGCGAGGTTGTATTGACGAACTAGATCGTTATAACGACCATAGAATTTGCGAAATGCTGACTTCAAACGAGACTGTTGAAACCCCTGTACCATCAACTTGTTTGTCAGTAGCTTGCCTCAATTTAAAACCTGACTATACGCAGAACAAGCTCTTGCATATCGAATCAGTTGAGATATATAAACACCATATGCAGATGATAATGGAATATTGCTACATAAATATGGGAAGTTGACGATGGAGATGCTTAAATAATCCCGTTTGTCATACAGTTGAGTTGTCAGTTTGCCGTTAATGTCTACTTTCAATAAAATATCTAAGAATGAAGCAGAAGTGGACGACCGTGTGGTGTCCTTTATTTTGATCTCACAGCGATATATCAAATCGACATATGAATGAAAGCTATTATTGTTAATAGACAAAATGTCATCGATATATCTAAATGTCGAATTGAAGGCCACAGCGAGAGATTATGCGTCTTACGGGATTAGTGAGAAACCAAATTTATATCTGGAGAAAGCATTGCATGGGGAAAAGTGACAGTTTGGGCTGCTTTGAGTTCAACGTCGGTAATCGGACCTTTCTTTGAAAACAAAGATGGAGATACACACACAGTGAACAGCATTCGTTATCTTGAAGTTAAAAAAATCTTTCTGATTCTAATCAGAAAAGGCATAAATCCAAAAGAAATTTTGAAATCTGGTTTTAACAGATTTCTTTTTAAAAAAACCAAATGTTTGATCCCTCATTTTCTGACCAGAACCCACTCGATTTCTTTTTATGTCGGCAGACAATCCACAACCAGACTCTATTGCAGAACTCAAATTCTCAATTTGAAAAGAAATATGGAAGATTTCAGCTGAAACGTGCACTGCTGTTGTCAGAAATTTCACACACAGATTGGACATTGTTACAGCTCAAAACGGAAGTAATTTAGAGTATATCCTTTGAAGTTATTGTGATTTTTTTAAATAACACTTAATCTGTTATTAACATATGTAGGTTTTTAATTTTATTTTTTATGCACAAAAACGTACATTATATAAATTTATAAAGTGCATTTTATGTTGTTGTTAGGAAAACCTAATCAAAAGTTATTCAAAGAGGAAATGGTATCAGATATTCTGGGACAGCCTGTAAAAAGAAACCGGATTTATTTGAAGTAATTGCATTGTTTTCGGAAGCCAATCTCTTCTGTCCCTTGGGATTGACAATTAAAAATCTGTGCTCGTGGGACCTCCATTACATAAGTACAAGTATGCATATATCAAAAGTGGATAAGCTACTTCCAGCAGCCCATCAAGTTTGTCTAAACACCATCCCTCCTTAGCAGACTTCTTTCGTTATTTCAACTTAATCAGCATATACATTTAATGCATATTGATAACAAGTACATGTACACAAGGACGCAAAATTGTCTCAAAGAACCTTAATGTTGTATACATGTATGTTAAAGATTGGTTGATATAACGGATAATAAATATATTTATTGCAGGTTGATACATCTAACGTGTTTACATCGAACACGTGGCTGTATATTTGTAGTTTGTAAGAGTTAATACCTGTAATGCCTAGCTAGCATGCTCTGTTTTGCAGTCATTCGAGCTCAAAACTTTGAGCTTTTCACACGCTTTACTCCCACCCACTCTCTGCTTTATGCATTGCTAGTATACTTTCATAACTTAAAATATTTAAAATGTATTACAAAATATGTATATCGTTGTAGTTACCAAGTTCTGCATCAAGACAATGGGGCTGATATTCGTTTAGTCTATGTGCTTTATACAATGTATGAGTAAATGCGCAAGTTTTGAAGCATTTACCAATAATCAGTGTTGTTATGATTTTGAATCAGGGTAGTAAAACAAATTGTGTTTGTTTGAGACTGGGTCGAATTAGAACATAAATGAAAAAGAGGAAGGGATATCTCAGGAGAACAATTACAAGCTCATTCAAAAACTATTATTATACATTTATATACCGCTTTAAAGACTATTACCCTAAAGCGCTTTACATGTAAAACAATAAAACCAAAGTAAAAGAAAGAACAATAAATACAGAGAAAAGGGCATGAAATGATATTAATACTCAGGTATACATAAATACCGAATTATAGATTAAATGCAAGTTTAAAAAGATATGCTTTAAGTTTGCTTTTAAAAACAGCTAATGAACCTTCCACACGACATCTTTGGCACAAAACAACAATAAAAAAACCTCCGTTTGATTGAAGAATTGAATCTAAGTAAAAATAATGTAATAATAATACCATATTTATATAGCACCCTTTTCATACACTATGTACGCTCAAAGGTGCTTTACAATGCATATATACCTTACTACAGAATGGTATACACATAATACATAGAAAATAAATAAAACATTAAAAATCAATGATATAAAAGGCGTTATCACATGTAAACAGTCCGTAGCTGTATCTATCCTGATTGTACATTTAAAACATCAAAACACAAGATACCATAAATATGCTAGATAAGAATAAACATCAGTTTCAGGGCGTATAATGATAATGAAATACACACACGCACATATAGCATATAATGTCTCAGGTATAATACATTAAAACAGAGAATTTTTTTAAAAATAAAACATCACAAGATTGTACTCGAAAACTAAGACACACAGTCAAAACAGATAATGCGATGAAACAGCAAACACTGATATGATAAAAACTAGTCCTGCAAAACTTGATGGAAAAATGTGTTTTCAGTGCCTTCTTGAACGCACACAATATTCTACAGTCCCTTGCATGTTCTGAAGGGCATTTCACAGTTTTGGAGCTATTGTTCTGAAACACCGATCCCCGTACGTTACAGTTCGACTTTTTGGAACAACTAGAGTGACTGATTGTTTTATAGACCTAAGATTTCGGGTAGACTTATATACCTCTAGTAATATTTGTTTGATATAAGTTGGGCACTCATCATGTAAGGTTTTGTAAGTATAAGTAAGTATCTTATATTGTGTCATATACTGCACAGGTAACCAGTGTAGTTCTCCTAGTATTGGAGTGATATGGTTGTAACGAGAGGTCCTGGATATGAGACGTGCGGCAGTGTTCTGAATATGTTGGAGCTTGCTCAGGACTTTCTTTGGAACACCGAGCAGGAGAGCGTTACAGTAATCTAACCTTGAAGTAACTCGGGAGTTCACAAGAGATTTAGTTGCTTCTGTTGTTAAATATTTTCTGATGTGGCCTATTTGCCGCAACTGTGCATAACAAGATCTGCTGACAGAGTTCACTTGTTTCTCCATATCCATCTTGTAGTCAAACATGACACCAAGATTTCGAACGCAGGTTGAAGGATTAATTTGCGAGTCACTTACTGTCACTGAAATGTTTGTAATGAGGTTTGCATTACGATCAGATGCAAACACAATGACCTTGGTCTTATCCGTGTTGAGTTTCAACATATTGCCATGCATCCAAAACACGATGTCATATAGACAAAGCTCAATACGATGTAATGTCTCTGCCTGTGTAGCTATGCCCCTAGGTTTAAAAGACAGATAAAGCTGACAGTCATCAGCGTAAAAATGGTGATCAAGTCCATGATATCTACAGATGGAACCAATTGGTTTTGTGTACATTGTATATAATTTTGGGCCCATCACTGATCATTGTGGCACACTGAAATTCATTTTCACTGGCCTTGACTTGGCACCATCTATGCAGACCGTTTGGTGACGGTCACTGAGGTAAGATGATATCTATCCTAGTGATGTACTGTACCTGTTATTCCGAACAGATGTTCAAGTCTGTGCAACAGGGTAGTGTGTTCGATAGTGTCAAATGCAGCGGAAAGATCCAGCATCACAAGTAAAGTGACATCATTTTGGTCTAAAGATTGTAGTATATCAGTCTGTACCTTCAGTAGTGCAGATTCCGTGGAATGGAACTGCCTATATGCTGACTGGTGTTCTTCATGAAGGTTATTTAATGTCAAATGGTCTTCAATACGGGAGTTTACTACCTTTTTCAGAACCTTTGAAACAAAAGGCAAATTGGACACAGGTCTATAGTTCTTAAGAGTATTTGGTTCAAAATTTGCTCTTTTTTTCAGAAGAGGTCTTATATGTGCTTTTTTAAATGCTGCTGGTACACTTGCAAATTTAAGCGATAGGTTTATAATGTTTGTCAGAATTGGTAGAAGTTCTTGCAAACAAGATTTTAAAAGCCATGTTGGTATTGGGTCTAGCTCACACGATTTATTAGGTGAATGCTTGATTATTCTCTGTACCTTCTCCTCTGTAACAGAGGTGAACTCCTCCAAGAGAGTCATGGTCGTGTCTACTTCTGTCTCGAGATTGTCCGTACATATTTTAGGCTGAGACTTTGAATTTATATTATATCTTATACACTCTATTGCCACACTGATTTCTATAAATGTCATGGTCGATTGTGAGTCTTGTCCTATGCCATTTGCGTTCCAATTCACGCCTCAGATGTTTTGCCTCATGGAGTTCTTCAGTGTACCAGGAACAGGTAGGTCTAATTATAATTGTTTTTGTGCGTTGTGGAGCATGTTTTTCAACAAGCGATGAAAGTTCTCTGTTGTATGTAGCAACTACCTCTTCAATGTCCACAGATTTTAGAGAGTCCTTCAGAACTTTTGACACTTCAATGTCCTTCCTGAAAGATTCCTCATTGATGGATCTGAGTTTTCTGTATGTAACTGTTTTCATCAAAGGTACGTACTGTCCCTTGGTTTTGTAATAGGACATCTCAACCTTACCAACCAAGACTAAATATTAGCAATTATTTTATTTCGATATTACGATCAAGATTAGGAACTTGTCTACCAAATATAACACATCTGATTAAAAGTGACAACAAAATCAAATCTCTGCCAAACAATATGATAAGCCGCCTAGTGTACCCTGAGAATCTGTCAATCAAACATTTAGGTGACAATCTTCTGGTAGGCCCTCGTCCTCTGAACACTTCATCTCTGAGATATTTGTACATGGAAAATTGATTAAACATATTCCAAAGATCGGCGTATGAGACGTTATTCTGGAAATGTCCAGATCTGATTTTTCTTGATATGACTGGTGTACAGGTAACATGAAAGGTGAAGATAAGGAACAGTGATCAATCTCATAACTCCTATAAGCAATACAAAATAGAGAGTTGGGCAAACACGGACCCCTGGACACACCAGAGGCAGGATCAGGTGCCTAGGAGGAGTAAGCATCCCCTGTCGACTGGTCACATCCGCTGTGAGCCCTATATCTTGATCGGGTAGACGGAGTTATCCGTAGTCAAAACCAATGTGCCACGAACGGTCTAACAATCGGTATGAAACACGTCAGACAGCACTTGACCGAATGATAGATTGCATTGGCAAACTATATGTTGATCGCTATAACGACCATAGAATTTGTGAAATGCTGAAAACGAGACTGTTGAAACCTCTGTACCATTAACATGTTTGTCAGTACATCTAAGATAAAAACAAATAGGAATTTTCGCCCTTGCACAGATTACAAGAATTTATTTTTAAAAGGACATCTTTTTTCTGTACTTCCAGCGAGATTGTTTTCAGGCATGTCAAATTTGACAAATGATGTATTTTCATAGATTGTGTCGCAAAAATTTCTACAACTAGGCCATAATTTGATATCAATCGTCAATCAAACATCATTGCCTCTACGTGTTGAGAAAATTGACCTACAGGGAAATCCTTTCCTGTGCTCCTGTGATCTTGTTTTGGTTCCGAGAATGAATTCGAGAAAATTCTAACAGACTTTCAGATTGGTCAACTGACTACACTTGTAAGCAACCATCTAATTGGGCGGGAAAAATTAATGGACTTCCATCTGTCGTACATGTACTGCGATCCGTTCAACCTCATCACGATTCTGGGCATTTCAATAAATAGTTAACGATTCTGTTTAATTTTTTTTTTTTTAGATATAAGCATAACTTCACTAGATATTGGCTTTTGAAAACAGAATTATCTATTAACTCCCATGCAAATATATTTATTGGAAAATCTGAACTTCGTCAGGGATGTGTCTGAGGAAGAAAGTATTAAACGACTGATGATACACTTCTCAAAATAGAATTCTTTAGAGGCATAATTTACAGAGAAACACTACATATGTGAAATCAACACATTTTCATCTAGTGTTAAATATAGACTGATGTTTTTCAACTTTTTAATAATCTAATAGTCTCCATGAATCACCCTTTCGATGAATTTTGATAAAATGTTAGTTTTAAAGCCTGGTTTCCGGACATATCTTCTTTTGCAAATTTGCATGATTTTATCGTAGACACGATTTTAATCTAGAAAGAAATTAGAGAACGGATAGCTGATTAAATAAATCTTTTTAAATAACGGATTATTTTAAAACCAGTATGATAAATTGAAAATGTGTATTAATCTATGCATAGGTCACACATAAGATTTATGACAACACTTTGTCACTCGTTTTCTTCTTGGAGATAATCAACTTTTCTTCAGTCAGGAATTATTACACACGTAGGTTATCCTCTTTCAAGATGCGGCAGGTTTTAAGACTTCAATTCTCTCTCTCTCTCTCTCTCTCTCTCTCTCTCTCTCTCTCTCTCTCTCTCTCTCTCTCATTAATCCTTTCTTTTTCTCACCTATTCCAATTTGCCACTTTTCAGAACGAGATGAAGGTGAAACCAGCTGTGTTGATCCTTACCGTTATTTGTATGTGTTCAGTTGGAAATGTTGTATGCCAGACTTTCGACCAAACGAAACAATTAATAACGACACTGATGACGGATTACGACAGCAGAATTCTTCCCCTGAAGGACCAGTCGAAAACAGTTCAACTCGATGTCACTTTGTACATATTCAGCATAAATGAGATTGACGAAGTGAAGGAAAAAATGGTATCAACCGGTTATTTGTATATCAGTTGGTTGGATGAAAATCTGAAATGGGACTCCTCCACCAACCAAATTTATTTTACTTACCTAAAACAGGTATGATTATCAATTGCATTCGTAATTGATGAAATTAAACGTTTTGAAATTAGTTGATATAGAGTATCATCGGATAGCAATTTGATTTATGAAAAGAAGACATTAAAACGGACCTGTGTATATCTATATATACACGTGCGGCATGGTTACCTTTATATGCATATTTTTACGTTTCCAATGCTGAAGGCTTTGATATCTCTACAAATTATAATGATAGCCATAATATAGTACGTCTATTTAAACGGCCGGGAACCGTGACAGAAGAAACTTGTAAATATAAGAAATAAAGTTAATTTTTCAAAATACATCAGGATATGAAATGCAACGCCTTCACGTCGGATACTTCACGAGCCGCGTTTCGTGATACGTATGCCGACCTGACTTGCACGTATTCTCAAAAATAAAACTTATGTCTTAAATGTATTTTAAATTAACATTCCATTTTATCTATAGAGTGCATTATTAAGATAAACACAAATAACTGAAGATATTGTTAAGTATTTGAAGGTACCATTAATTCAATTACTGCGCTAAATCATTCAATTGCTATGCTCATCAACTCAGTCATTGCTCTTATGCGCATATCAATTGAAATATTGCTTGCAGTAATTGATTTGATGCATGTATCAATCGAGTTACTACGATCAATAATTGTATTGATACGCGCATTAATTAAGATATTGCGCGCAATAATTGAATCAATGCGCGCATGAATTCAATTATTGCTCTCATCAATTAAATTGATGCATGCATTAATGCATTGGGATTAATGCTTGCAAAATATGATTTGGAGCGCGGTATAAGTGATTTGAGGATCTCTTTAATTCATTTGAAGATATCTTTAATTCAGTTGAAGATATCTTTAATCTATCTCTCTCTCTCTCTCTCTCTCTCTCTCTCTCTCTCTCTCTCTCTAAAAATTATTGCATGTATCACTTCAATTAATCATTAATTTAACATTTAAGAAGACAATAGCTGAATTATTGCGCGCGTTAATTGAATTTTTGCGCACATCATTTGAATTGATGCGCGCAATAATTCAATGGAAAAGAACACTAATTCAACTATTGTGCGTATCGATTGAATTGAAAATTATGGATTTTACCGGCAACTTACGTAAACGGGCCGACTTTGTCAAGCTGCAAGTTTTCAGATTAAATGCGGGTGTAATAAATATTTCAAGGTATATCTTGACACAAGTGTAGAGGGAAAATATCAGTGATAGGAATATTTTAGGAATTTTTTAATAATGAAATTTTGATGCAGCTATTTCTCCGAGAGCTACAGTCCTGCACTTCCGGAGACTGAGAAAGTACCCGCACAAATATGAGGTCCTGGAAGACATTTTTTAAAATAAATTTAAAAGTAGTGGAAAGAAGTACCAAACTGGTCTGGAAAATGTAATTTATTTCACTATATGCATTTTTTGAATGACATTTGACTGTAGTGCCTTTCTTCTTTTTATAATTTTCTCAAAGCATTGTCTAATTTACATTTCAAAGAGGCTTGGGCACAGTTTGAACTTAAAAAAATTAAATCTTGTTTTCCCATTTTTAATGTTTACAATGCTAAACTATGGTATTTTTGATGATCAGCAAAACGAATTGAAAGTCGGTTGTTGAGATACAACACTCGCAATTCTCTGTTATGAAACCACAGGCATTTGCATCGCTTGGGGTCGAATTTACTATTAAAAAGTAAAGGTATAGAACTCTAAATAAAGGATACTCTTTAATAGTAGAATTGACCCCAATCAATGCAATTGCCTGTGATGAAAACAAGGCCCGTGTCATATTTTTGTTCACACATATATTGCTCAATAGAAAACACCATGTTTAAAACAAAATGAGATGTGACAAACACTAGAGCTGTTTAATTGTGTTCAGAATTAACTAGTAATTTGATCAATCTGCTTTAAACGAAACTTTTACCAGTATATTTAATCTATGTAAACAAAAACATGACACGAACTACATAACAAAGAATTGCATGCTATGTATTTCTCTTGTAACTCGACAACTCGCATTCAAATTCTTGCTAATCATTAAAGATAACTTGGTTAAACATTGTAAACATTAAAAATGGAAAAATAGAACTTGAAAATTTTAAGCAGAAATGGTGTTCATGTCCATTTTAAGAACCATGTATATAACCCTCTTTGTGCTAATCCGATATAGTTTTTGGACAAGAATGTCATACCCTTGTTAAGTTATAACTTTGTTCTGAGAGGTCATCGATAGCAAAATCAGGGTTCGACACTAACCAGTGGTTCACAAAGGTAAAAAAAAAAAGAAGTTAGTGTCGAACATTGGTATTTTCTCCCCAGGACATCGTCCTTCTCTACTATCAAGTCTGAGAAGCATGTGAGTTTTTATGAACCAGAACCAGTTACAGTAGCCTAGTGATTAGCGCGCTCGCTTCGCAACAACGATCACGGCGGCACGTCAATCCTTATCCTATGGCGATTAGCTGACGTTTCAAGGTAGTGACGGTTCCTTCGCCACGCGCGCAGCATAAGAACTAGTCTTCTGGGTATGACCTTGAAAACGAAGGCCTCGTGTTACGGTAGGAATTGACACGATAAAGAACCCTCACTGCTTCGGCCGTGAGCGTCATATATACGTAATATTCTTTGCACTTCACCTAAGGTTGGTGACGTTTCTACGTAAAACATTTTCGAATAGGACGTAAATAAACCAACAAACCATGCAACTAGTGGAAAAAATCTATGTCTTCTGACAATATTACATCAAGGCTGCAGACAATGTGACACCGTTGCAGTGCGTCCTTGGTGAATGAACGAGTTTACGGGTTAAACGAAAATGGGTATCACCTAAACAGCGGGATAACATCGTAGGATCCAATGGAAATCGATTTTCAAAAAAGATTTTCTTAATTTTTAGGGTGACATTTGGAAGCCAGACCTGGTGTTAAAGAATGGTTTCACGCGGTTTAAGGAGATGGGCGGAGCTTTCTACAACATTATGGTCAATAATGGTGGCATGGTGACGTGGAAGCCATATGAAGTGTTTGAGACGCGATGTTCCATTGACATTACGAAGTTTCCCTATGACAGACAATCGTGTGATATTACTTTTATCGTTTGGAGCTACGGGATTGCTGAGGTCAATATCAATACGTCTATGGGTGGAATCGATTTTTACGAATTCGAAGAGAATAGTGTGTGGACGGTAGTTTCTACTAAATCAAAACTAGGTATAATTGGATCTGAATCAGAGATAACATTCTCTTTGGAGTTCCAACGAAAACCTCAGTATTACGTGATGAACATGATCATCCCTATCATCTGCATGGGATTTATGGGTTTATTAGTTTTCCTCATCCCCGTTGATGCAGGAGAGAAAATGTCCTACTCTATCACCGTATTTTTAGCGTTTGCAGTGTTCCTGACCATGATCAGCGGTGAGTTACCAGTCAATTCTGAGAGTATATCTATGCTAAGCTTCTATCTCATTCTTCAGATGCTGACTGGGGCCCTCGTTCTTGTCATCTCGGCAATACAACTTCGATTGCATCACAGAAAAGGAACCGCTGGCATTCCGAGGTTTTACTTGAGAATAGTGTTTTTAGCACAATATCTGAGATGCAAAAAACCCTGTTGCTCGTCAAGAAAAAAGAATGAGGTGGTCAATGTTGGAACTATAGAAGTTTGTCATAACAAAGAAGATGAAAAAACAAAAGACTTGTCAGGGGAATCAGATCTTGAATGGAGTGATGTGACATCTGCTATCGATTTCGTTTGTTTCTGGGTATTTTTTATTGCCAATATTAGTGTGACTGTCTTTCTTTTTGCATACATTGCTGCGTAGATTTTCTCTACACGATGTCATAGCATTGTGTGTGTGGGAGGGGGTATGGGCCTACATTTCTTTTTAAAGAAACAATGTCAATTTTTCGAAACGATATTTATCTAATTTTGACGAAATGTATATGTATTTGATCCTTCCACTATTTTTCCAAAGCTCTAGATATTCGTTATCTTGTGTGTGTGTGGTTTTTTTTTTTTTTTTTTGTGTTTTTTTTTTGTGTGTGTTTTTTTTTTTTTTTTTTTTTTTTTTTTTTTGGTTGTTGTTGTAAATATGAAATGTACGCTGTTACCATACGTCATACAGATTACATATTCATAATCATGCTGTCAATTTTCTTTCCCAAAATGAAAGATAACCAACAGCGATCAAACTACTCCTATAGGCAATACAAAATACATAGTTGTAGACAGAGATTTAAGCTAACAAAATATAGGAAAATATAGTTGTAGTACCGGCGTAGGGACATGATCTGACGAGTAGGCCAAGATGAAGCTCATAATGAAATATCTTCATCTTTTTCATGAATTACGTCGAATATCACACCAGACGATGGGCTAAAGAAATGAAAGGGAAATGTTTTTACATCTTGTCATGGTGAATAAAAAGAATGATGGGAATTATACAATTTTGTATTAGACAAATCAAAAAGTTCATTCGTTCCATCTTTCATTATGTGTTTAGTATACCAGAAGTGATAAAAGAAGTACATAGGTTGCATGAGGAATTTTTCTTTGTTCATTCTTATTACAATGGTATTCTAAACGAACTTCGTATTAATTCCATATTCGGTAATCCATTTTATGCTGCAAGTTTCCTTTCTATAGACGTTTTTCATATAAAATTGTACTTCAGTTTTAAACATATAATATCCCAGTCATCGGGACGAATGAATGCAAGTTTCCGTACATATATTAGTTTCTAAAATTTAATAAAAACTCTTACAAAGGTACAATGCAAGACCTAGTGAATGTTTTACAAAGCACCTATATTTTCTCCGCTTGAAAATGAAAGTGATCAATCTCATAACTCCTATATGCAATACAAAATAGAAAGTTGGGCAAATACGGATCCCTGGATATACCAGAGGTGGAATCTGGTGTCTAGGAGGAGTAAGCACCCCTGTTGACCGGTCACACCCCCGTGAGCCCCATATCCCGATCAGGTAAACGGAGTTATCCATACTCAATATCAGTGTGCCAAAAACGGCGTAACAAACGGTTTGAAACCAATTAGACAGCATTTGACCCAATGAAAGGTTGTATTGGCAAACTAGATTGTCATAACGAACACAGAACTTCAGAAATGTTGACTTCAAAAGAGACTGTTAAAACCCCTGCACCATCAACTTGTTTGTCAGTAGCCTGTCTCGATTTAAACTGATCATAGCAGAATAAGTTCTTTCGTATCAAAAGAATTGAGAGATATAAATATTATATGCAGGTAATAATGGAACATGAATATGAGAAGTTGACGATGGAGAAGCTGAATTCATCCCGTTTATTATAAAGTTGAATTGTTAGTATGCCGTTGATATCTATTTTCAATAAAATATCTAGTATGAAGCGTCCCGTGGGGAGCCGGGTTAGAATAGGTCCTCAGATTGTCGTAAGAGGCGACTAAATGGGGTGGCCCTTCGGATGAGACTGCAAAAACCGAGGTCCCGTGTCACAGCAGGTGTTGCAAGATAAAGATCCCTCCCTGTTCAATGGCCCTAAGCGCCGAGCATAGGCCGAAATTTTGCAGCCCTTCACCGGCAGTGGTGACATCTCCATATGAGTGAAATATTCTCGAGAGGGACGTTAAACAATATTCAATCAATCAATCTAGTATGAAGCAGAAGTGGATGACTCTGTGTTGTTGTTTTTTAATTTGAGTTCACAGGGATATATCGAATCGACATACATGTATGAATGAAAATTATCACTGTTAATAGATAAAAGGTCGTTGATATCTCTTAATGTCGCATTGAAGACCACAGCAAAAAAAAATTCTTCTTACGTAGAAGTTTTTGTATAAATTCTGCTTCACAAGAATATTAAAATAGGTCACTTAACAAAGGAGTACAATTCTTGTCCATTGGAATTCCAACAGATTGTTGGAAGACCCGACCCGACCACCAAAGACCATAAATATATTGCCAATACGGAACTCAACTTCAGAGTACTTGTGCGTGAAATCAGAGTGGTGTTTAACAAAGTAATTTTTGGGATGACTGATCAATAGATAATATTTCCGTTTTCCATTTTTGAAGATATTAACTATGGAGGAGAAACTTCAAACGTATTGCGCCAAAACATAAGTGGTGTAAATCAAATGGGAAGTCTTAAAAATTGCAAAGAATATTCAGTAGATTTGAAATCAAAGAACTTTTCCCAAAATAAACAACATCAAAATGTATGACTTTTCGATACTATCAATGATAATTCCTCAAAATAAATTAAACGATACGAAAACATTCATATCTTGTAAAAAAAACAAAAACAAAAAACAACTTTCTTAACCAACACTGATTCTGTGCATAAGTACTCTGAAGTTGATAGGAAAATATAATGGAGTTCCTCTTTGTCAATGCTTACGTGGTCTTTGGAGATCAAGTCTTCAAACCATCTGCTGGAATTCCCATGGGCACAATTTGTGCTCCGTTATTACTTGACCTGTTTTTGCGTTCTTATGAGGCATAATTTATTCAAAAACTTCTTCATGCGAAAAAGAAAGTCTCTTGCTATGACCTTCGACTCAACGTTTAGATAGAAACAACATTTACAACAAACAACGCTGAGACCGCCGAACAACAGGGCTCATCTCAACAACAATTGTGTCGTCCGAATGGACAAGTAGCCTGCTGGTTAATCACAATCAAGTTACCGGTACAGTCAACATACATTGTCTTCAATACTGTATTTAACTTGTAACCTTATTGAAATTGTCAATATCAAATAAAAATTCATAAATCAACATCCATATATCAACTGTCAAGATCACAATACAACATATCCAAGGTGACGATTTCGCCATTTGGGCAACCTAATGAATTTTATGCACAAGTAGAAAATTGAATGAGGTTGTCCACTGTCACATGGTGGGGTGGGAACCTTCAAATAATAAATGACCACCCTGTCACTGCCTATAAGCCGCCCAATTGTGATAAGTCAAATAAAAGGGAAATCTTGACGTTTACTCTCAACTACAAAATACCCATTTGCCCCTATTTGTATGTTAAGAAAAAAAGATCAGAATAAATATATCAGTAAAACGAGCTCCACCAAATTAAAACATAGTATAGTTTACCTATGGATTGAGAATGAGTGATAATATTCCCCCGCAATCAAATACCTGTTTAGCTGTCCCCCCCCCCTCCATTCAGTCTATTCTTGCCTGTTCCATAGCGCTAACATTATGGGAGTGCCTCCAAGAAATACGGGGAAGTAGAGAAAACCAACCAGCGTAGTATCAACGGTACTCAAAAGTAATTGTGTGTCCTACTTGATTCAACAATTTGGAAAGTTAAATTTGGCCCAAATAGAATAGCTCCTCAGTACCCCTTGTTTGTCGTAAGAGGCGACTAAATAGGGCGGTGCTTCGGATAAGACCACAAAAATCAAGACCCCGTGTCACAGCAGGTGTGGCACGATAAAGATCCGTCCCCAAGCACCAACCATAGGCCTAAATTTTGCAGCCCTTCACCGGCAGTGGTGAAGTCTCCATATCAGTGAAATATTATCGAGAGGGACATTAAACAATATACAATCAATCATTCGCCAAGGAATAAGTGAATATTGAGGTTTATTTTTTAGGGTAGCTAGGTAGATCTACCCAACTTTTCGAAACAAGTCGATAAATTTACCCCCCCCCCTAATCTTACCGCCCAATATCTAATCCTGTTTTATTTAGTCTTGGCTCCGTCCCCCTGGACTACGACTGCACTTTCTATATTACGAACCGACTATCCCTACCTTATACTGCCACGTTTTGGGGTCCCTGTAAATATGTATCAACATATATATATATATATATATATATATATATATATGCATGAAAGGTGAAGATAATGAATGATGATCAATCTCAAAACTCCTATAAGTAATACAAAATTGATAGTTGGGCAAACACGGACCTCTGGACACACCAGAGGTGGGATCAGGTATATATATATATATATATATATATATATATATATATATATATATATATATATATATATATGCATGAAAGGTGAAGATAATGAATGATGATCAATCTCAAAACTCCTATAAGTAATACAAAATTGATAGTAGGGCAAATACGGACCTCTGGACACACCAGAGGTGGGATCAGGTGCCTAGGAGAAGTAAGCATCCCCTGACTACGGATAACTCCGTCTACCTGATCAAGATGTAAAACTTATACGGTACCAATTTTGATACACGAGATGCGCATTTCGACAAATAATGTCTCTTCAGTGATGCTCAACCGAAATGTTTGAAATCCGAAATAACTATGAAGTTTTAGAGCTATTATAGCCAAAAACAGCGTATTTTCAAGCTAGTAACGAAGTACTTAGCTACTGGGCTGTAGAGACCCTCGGGGAGTAACAGTCCACCAGCAGAGGCCTCGACCCAGGGGTCATAATGTAAAACTTATACGGTACCAATTTTGATGCACCAGATACGCATTTCAACAAATAATGTCTTTTCAGTGATGCTCAACCGAAATGTTTGAAATCCGAAATAACTATGAAGTTTTAGATCTAAATATAGCCAAAAACAGTGTGCCAAAAAAGTGGAGCCAAATTCGTCCAAGGATAAGAGCTATGCATGAGGGAGATAATCCTTAATTTTGAAATAAATTTCTGAATTTTATAACAGCAATTAAATATACATCCGTATTTTCAAGCTAGTAACGAAGTACTTAGCTACTGGGCTGTAGAGATCCTCGGGGACTAACAGTCCACCAGCAGAGGCCTCGACCCAGAGGTCATAAAGTAAAACTTATACGGTACCAATTATGATATAGGGCTTACGGTGGGTGTGACTGGTCGACAGATGATGCTTACTCCTCCTAGGCACCTGATCTCACCTCTGGTATATCCAGGGGTCCGTGTTTGCCCAACTCTCTGTTTTGTATTGCTTATTGGAGTTATGAGATTGATCATTGTTCGTTATCTTCGCTTCTGAAGTAGATAATTAACATAAAGATGTTCACATAACCGGCGACCAAATATAAGCTTGAAATGCAGTGGACCACCATCTTCCAGCCATTGATTTTATCATCTGAGAACCCTTTATCGACCTGTCTTTGTCGCAGCCCTATTCTAAAAGGAAGCTTGTAATACATGCTATCTAGGGCTATAGCGGCAATGAGTCATTCAAAACTGTTGATAAATGATATCTTGTAAGCGGATTCCCTCCAAAATAACAAAACAAGGGTCCGTTAAAATTTTGTCTCACTTGCTTACAATTAGCCATAACAGGGCAAATGAATATGCCATGGCAACTTAGTACCATGTGACCCCCGTCCCAAATTGATTGATCCGTTTTGACACCTAGAATCACACTAATTAGCGTTTTTGTATGCTCACATCAACTTCTCCAAGAATGGTGTGCTGGCTGATGCCTGTAGATAAAGAAAATTCTCCAACCCTTAAAATCTCCCTTGTGGATCCGGGTTAGAATAAGTCCTCAATACCCTTTGTTTGTCATAAAAACGACTAAATGGTGCAGACTTCCGAATTAATTTATGTATACTATTATATTACAAAATTATTCTATTATCAGTGCAACATAATACTGAATACATAGTACTGAATGCTGAATATATACATGCAAATTAATGAACTTCTTCTCTACATGGCATTATATGCATTTGCATTCCAGTATATTTCAAGTTCAAGTCTACATCCTGTATTTCCTACAGACTTACTTCTACTATTGCATCCAAGGCCGTAAGCGACGACCATATGTCTAGATTTTTGAAGCCCTTCACCGGCAATGGTGACGTCTCAATGAGAGGGACGTTAAACAACATGTACAGTCAATCGTTCAATCAACGTAAAACAATACTCAGTATACAATCAATCAATTCAAACGTTTTATTTACAAACTTTACAATGTCTAGAAACAGACCAACGTATACGTAGCCCATCTATATGTTCTTTTTCTTTCAAATATAGTTCAACTGGGCATATCAATAATTCCCGGTCTTTTCGTCGGCGACATAACTTCATCTCTAATACGAATTCTGTCAAAGATTACGCCAGACGATGGCTAAATATGAAGAAGAATTTGAGACATTCTCAGGATGGATAAAAAGCACAGGAGAGATATTAAGATTCGGTATTAATAACTATTATACACATCAAAACAAAAGTACGTACCATCTATTTCTTTGTGTATAATAAACCATACGTGAGAATAGATTTAGATAGGTTGCATGTGGAATATGTTTTGGTTGAACTGAAAAAGCTTGTAACAACACTGTCTTTGTTTGTAAGGTACATTATGTATCTGTATTTTAAACGACATTTACTCTAATTCCACATTTGGTAATCCAAAATACAATACATAAGTTAGAAAATGAAATTGTAGTTTCGTGTACAACGTACAGGGAGGTATATACATGATTAGGACTTCAAAGCAGAAACTAGTCTTTGCCAGAATAACTCTTTTTCGTTTTCTTTGTTTTTCCACTCAATGTAAGTAGTAGTATTGAGCAAAACATGCAGCGAGTTTGTGATATTTTTTGTTTGAATTCTTTCCAGAAGAATAACTACTACCATATTCTCACCGTCTTTCATAGATCGAATCTGCGCCATCATAGTTTCAAAACGACACCAATGACTTTCAGCAAAGTTGTTGGACAAAATAAGCAATATCTTTCTACTCCTCTGCATTGTGTCAGTAATGTTATCAATGATCATTTTGCCGACTTCAAAGTCTCGCTCATGCAAACAGAGCTTCATATTTTCCTGTTTCTCTAATATCGGTATCATTTCAGATATCACCCACACACGGTCATTCGAATTATATGCAATGAAAACATCGTATACAAATTCACAGCCAGGAAGTGCCTCATAGCCGCGACTCTTCGCTCGTAATAAGTATAAATGATATTTTATGTGCCATCGATAGTGATACAAAACTCCAGATGCAACTAAAATGACAACCGCAACAACACTAATAGAGATTCCCAGAATCGTGATGGGGTTCAACGGATGGCAGTACATGTACGACAGATGGAAGTCCTTTAAATTTTTTCCCATCCAACTAGATGGTTGCTTACAAGTGTAGTCAGTTGACCAACCTGAAAGTTTGTTAGAATTTTCTTGAATCCATTCTCGGAACCAGACAAGATCACAGGAGCATAGAAAAGGATTTCCCTGTAGGCCAATTTTCTCAACACGTAGAGGCAATGATGTTTGATTGACAATTGATATCAAATTATGACCTAGTTGTAGAAATTTTAGCGACACAGCCTTTGAAAATACTTCATTTGTCCATTGACTTAATTTGCAATTTTCCAGGGAAAGATTTGTCAATTTTAACATGCCTGAAAATAAATTCTCTGGAAGTACAGACAAAGAGGTACCTTTTAAAATCAAGTCTTGTAATCTGTGCAAGGGTGAAAACAGCGTAAAGACTTTGCTTTTTGTTTCATTCTGATGCGTGAATTGTACATCAGTCATGTCCAGAAAAATGAGATTAGGACATCCCCAGAATAACATCTCATACTCCGGTCTTTCGAATATGTTAAAACGATTTTCCATGTGCAAATATTTCAAAGATGAACTGTTCAGAGCCCAAGGGCC
Source organism: Ostrea edulis (assembly GCF_947568905.1). Lineage (NCBI taxonomy): Eukaryota > Metazoa > Mollusca > Bivalvia > Ostreida > Ostreidae > Ostrea > Ostrea edulis. The sequence continues at coordinate 6,753,857 of NC_079172.1, read as the reverse complement.
AATCACAATATTGTCACCTAAATTTCTGATTGACAGACTCACAAGATTCACTAGTCGGCTTATCATTTTGTTTGGTAGAGATTCAATTTTGTTGTCACTTATGATCAGATGTGTTAAATTTGGTAGACAAGTTCCTAGAAATGCTCTCGGTTTGATTTTCGAAATAAGATTACTGCTAATATCAAGAACTTTTAGCCTAGGTAGGTAAGGTTCAGATGTCCTGTTACAAAACAAGGGGACAGTACGTATATTATTTTTACTTAAATCTAATTCTTCAAGCAAATGTAGTTGTTTATTCAAGCTCACACTTGATATGTTATTTTGTGCCAAAGATATCTTCTGCAATTTTGGAGGCACAATAAACACCATTGCCTCGAATGTGTCAAGCCAGTTGTTATTCATGATCACTTGTGTCAGATTGGAATTTTTCATATGGAAGAAAAAGTCTTCCGAAAGGACTCTTAAATGCATAGCTGAGATACATAATATTTGTAGCTTAGTATTTTGCAGGCTAACAAAAGCATTTCGTACTTGCGGCACGCTCATTTTGTTGTCGCTAAGGTCTAACATTTCAAGCTGATGAAGAACATTGAACGCTCGAGTATCAATGCGGTAGATTTGATTTCTTCTCAGTATGAGGCATTTCAAGCCAAGGTTTGATATATTGGAAAACACACTAAGTCCCAAGGTAGGCAACAAGTTGTCTACGAATTCCAGCCTGGTTATATCCGACGGTAGATGAGGAATAAATGTCAAATTCTTACCATGATTTTTACAAGTCGCCTTTTGATTTTTACAAGCACATGATTTGATGGGACAATTTGATTGATTTTGTCCTAACACAACACACATCTCTATCGTTACAAAAATCCAAAGCATGTTAATCATTGTAGACATTCTCATACACAGTGCTTATCTCTCAGAAGTCCAGATTATTGTCATACACAGTGCTTATCTCTCAGAAGTCCAGCTTATTGTCATACACATTGCTTATTTCTCAGAAGTCCAACTTATTGTCATACACAGTGCTTATTTCTCAGAAGTCCAGCTTTTTGTCATACACAGTGCTTATTTCTCAGAAGTCCAGCTTTTTGTCATACACAGTGCTTATCTCTCAGAAGTCCAGCTTTTTGTCATGCACAGTGCTTATTTCTCAGAAGTCCAGCTTATTGTCATACACAGTGCTTATCTCTCTGAAGTCCAGCTTATTGTCATACACAGTGCTTATCTCTCAGAAGTCTAGCTTATTGTCATGCACAGTGCTTATCTCTCAGAAGTCCAGCTTTTTGTTATACACATTGCTTGTCTCTCAAAGTTCCAGCTCAAACTTGTTGATGTATTGTATATTTTAAGATTTCCTTGTTTATCATCAGCACGCCAATTAAAAAAAAATCACACGTTCGTCAAATATCCTTCCTTGTTTGACTGTCTGTTCATGGGAGTGTCGATTACATTGTTGAAAGTATATTTGATTCATTGAATAACTCTTCTGTTTGTGCTAAATCTTTTAATTGACTGATTGTAAATCATTTTAATTTTAGATGAAATGGTCTGTTATAAGTAATGTATAGTTATTTTTAAGACTTCATCATATAAGTGCATGTACAAAACCGACACTGTCTGACAGTACCAAAAATGAGAGGAACAGCGAGACTGTGTACCATCACACCTTTCATCCTGGATTTAGAAATTTGTACAAGAGTTGTGGTGTTGAAATTTTCGCAATATTTCAAACATTTCCGTCCGGAACATATGATATTAGAATTTCCGGTTGATGGATGTTATTCCAGTGCTTTTTGTTTATGATTAGACGTGTTTTTCGTTTCTATTCAATCCTTTTTTTTCTTTTCCCAAACTTTTAATATTCTTTGTCGAAAATATATACCATGGAAGGCAAAAAGGAATATATGTATCTTGTTTAAGTTCGGTTTCTTTTTTCTTTCTAAAAATCTTCTCGGGGTTAGCGTGCGAAGGGGGCTGTAAAAGTTGTACTTTCGAAGACATGAATTTAAAACTGTCGTTTGCTGAGGTGAAAATATACACTGTATATGATTTAAAACATAAAGATGGGTAAATGCTTCAAGACACATATTCATTCGGTATAATGTACATAGACTACACATATATCAGACTTCAAGGTAACGAATGATGCTCACTGTCTGTGATTCTCCATCTTTGTTTTCAAAGAAGAAAGGTCCGATTACCCCCGTTGAACTCAAAGCAGCCCGAACTCACTTTTCCCCCATCCAAAATTGCTCCAGATACAGATTTGGTTTCTCACTACACCAGTAACACACATTTTTCTTAGTTATGATCCCATTTAGGTACAAATAAGCTTCATTAGAAAATCAAAATGTCATCCACAATTTCAATGTTATTCTTCACCCATTGTGTAAACATAAGGCTACTTTCAATATCACTTTACTTGAAATGCTGCATAATGAATATGTTATATGGTTTCAATTGGAGATCAAATCTTAAGATTCTGTGCATGCTTGAACTGCTGCATGTAACTCTGTCGCTTATATCATTTGAGACTTTTCTAACAGATCTTTTAGGAGTTTTTTTTTTTTTACATCAGTCTTCTCACCTCATGCATGATGTCGTTGTTTCTGACTGACTTTGGCCTGCATGTTTCTTATACGGATTCTGATTTCTCAAATATTCTGACTATCAATACATCTACTGCTTGCTGAGTTGTTTTACCCCAGGGTGTTGTTTTCTCATCATTCTTGCTACAGTCACTGGGGACTGTATTTGGTAGTACAGTAGAAGCCTGTTCCCTTGACAGATTCATCAAATTCAGTTTGATCATAGAAATATCATGCAATTGTGTGACATCATAATGCACAGGAAAGTGCATATTTTTCCAAATTTTGCAGAACATTTTTTATGAATTCACCTTTTATTTGAGCTACAGTTTACAACTTTTGGTCAATTCCTGTTTATTGACATGATTTTGAAATGGTATAAAATATTCTGAAACACCCAGAATTGATATATTGTCTCAAATTGTGCCATACAATATATGCACCAGACTTGCATTCTATTTATGATACGTTTTCTATTACGTCGGTTGCAACTAGTATATGAGTGCGGGAAAAGTCTTCAACGTCGGTCTCATACATTTTCAACAATGAACAAAAACACAAACGTCAAACAATTATGATAGCATGCTAAAATATTGTAAAATGAACCACCAGAGACTCAAACAGAAGTAATGAGTGGGCCCCTTTACAAAAAAACTGAGATCATTACTTGACAGAAATAGAGGCCCTACATTTCAGTGAACACCAGATTGTACTTCAAATGAATGAAAAGAAAACAAAGAATGTGAAACATTCATCAACAAAATGAGAACATAAGAAAAGAAAACAAATAATGTGAGACATTCATCAACAAAATGAGAACATAAGAAAAGAAAACAATCCTTCGAATACCAGAAACAGAGATGGTGAAGAGTGGTAGGCCACTAGAACAGAATGGGACCAAGGTAACGAAGACTTCAGACTTAGTTTTACCAATAGAAGTCGATGTATTATAAAAATTATAGGGGGTCTAGTATTCAATAGTCTTTGTGATACATGAAAGGTGAAGATAACGGACAGTGATTAATCTCATGACTACTAAAAGGAATACAAAATAGTAATTTGTTTAAATCTGTACTTTAGCCAGTTGAATTTTAATGTTGAATTTGATATTAGCAAGTAGCCCTGATTTACCATTAAAATATTGTTTGATGAGCTAAGGATTTTTTCGTGAACTTCGTGGCAGGGCAGTACACTCCTTTTCTGGTCTCAGATTGTTCCACAAGACTCTGCAAGATCATGTTTACAGACAGCGAGATCTTGTAAGAATTTGACATTTATTCCTCATCTCTCGTTGGACATAACCAAACTGTAGTTGTGATTAAATGCATGTGCTTTAATCTAATTTTTACACAAGGTGTAAATTGATGTTACTTTAAGTATTAATAATATGTATATAAATTTTTCTATTTTCATTTTATTTTCATCAATATCAGTTTATTTTCCTATTCTTTCTTTAATCCATTGAATATAATTTGGCCTACTTATTGATGAAACCTTGACTCACTTGAGCAGATTGATACGTGACATTTAAAATTCTATAAATGTAAAACGTATACGGTACCAATTTTGATACACCAGGTGCGCATTTCGACAAATAATGTCTCTTCAGTGATGCTCAACCGAAATGTTTCAAATCCAAAATAACTATGAAGTTAAATATAGCCAAAAACAGTGTGCCAAAAAAGTGGAGCCAAATTCGTCCAGGGATAAGAGCTATGCACGAGGGAGATAATCCTTAATTTTGAAATGAATTTCTGAATTTTATAACAGCAATTAAATATGCATCCGTATTTTCAAGCTAGTAACGAAGTACTAAGCTACTGGGCTGTAGAGACCCTCGGGGACTAACAGTCCACCAGCAGAGGCCTCGACCCAGAGGTCATAATGTAAAACGTATACGGTACCAATTTTGATGCACCAGATGCGCATTTCGACAAATAATGTCTCTTCAGTGATGCTCAACCGAAATGTTTCAAATCCAAAATAACTATGAAGTTTTGGAGCTAAATATAGCCAAAAACAGTGTGCCAAAAAAGTGGAGCCAAATTCGTCCAAGGATAAGAGCTATGCATGAGGGAAATAATCCTTAATTTTGAAATGAATTTCTAAATTTTATAACAGCAATTAAATATACATCCGTATTTTCAAGCTAGTAACGAAGTACTAAGCTACTGGGCTGTAGAGACCCTCGGGGACTAACACTTTTTTATTATTTCTTATATCATTTTTTCAATTTTAAGTTACATAAAAGTCAATAAAAATCATCCTATCAATCTTTTTTTAAATTCTAGGAATTTTCTTTACGTTCCACTAGAGATCGGGCTCAAAATTTCCATTAATTTCTTTGAGAACATGGGATACTACAGACGATAAGGATATATTTAAAACCAAGAGGAAATAATGAATGACTATTTTTTTTCACAGTAGGATTAATTTTAATCTACCTCCACAGAGAAAAGAGTTCTAAAAAAAATCAGATGTAAATTGCAATCGTAAATGTTATGACTACCACAGGTTTCGTGAAACATTCGTATAAGGTGCGCATTGGTGATCGTAAACGTAATCGTACGTTTCCTATCTATGATCAGTTAGTGAAACAGCCGTCTGGATTAATTCGGGAACACATCCCACCAGTGTGCAGAAGGTAAACACCTTGATTTTGTATTGTGGAGGGCATTGCACTGGAAGACAATGCAGCTGCACTAAGACTGGGGAAATGTGATCCGTCATTGTCATCGGCACAATCCTGACTGATGTGTTCTGTACCTTCTGTAAGCGGTCCAAGGATTCCGAACACAACGGAGGTCGTATACTCGAGTTTTGATGTAACGAGTGAAGTGACAAGAGTCTTGCACGCTTATGTAATTATTAAATGGCGAATTTGACCAATATTATTGATATGAAAGTACCATGTCTTCAAAATAGATGACACATGGTTCTGAAAAATGAGACAGGAATCGAAGTGCTCGCCAAGATTTTTGATACACGATGCAGCATATATCCTGTTTTATTCAATGTTAAGCTGGTGTAATAGATTTCTGTTGCATTATGTTTGGAAAAGAAGATGATTATTTTGACCTGGTTCTGCTTCAATGCGTTTGTAGCCATCCATGTAGTAATATCTGCTATACACGCTTCTAATCTTGAAAAGTATTCATACCATCTTTCCATTGGTCGTATTACGAGGTACATTTCGAGTTCTCCACATAAGAATGGTAGTTAAGGTGCTACTCTACATCGTCATAATGGCTGACTTCCTTTAAAAACATGGATGAAAAAATCGATATCAGCAATATTTAACTTTTCCTTTTCCATTTAAATACCTAGCCGAGTAGCTTAGTAGGTTTGAATACCGACTGCTGAACTGTAGGTCGCAGGTTCGAGTCCAGCAGGGGTTTTAAATTTTTTTCAGATTACCTTCTACTAAAACTGTATTTTTTGACAAAATAAAGTAAACTTGAAAATTTTCAACTTCAAAATATTGTTGTACATATCCTCCACTTTTCATCTACATCAAATTTCTCTAGTGTAGCACACCTCCTTAATTCCGTATTCTTGAACCGCCGCGGTGGCCTAGAGGTTAGAGCGTTCGCCCCGCATGCGGAAGGCTTGGGTTCGAATACCGGTCGCGACAGACCTAAGTCGTTAAAACAAGTACCAGTAGTGACAGTTCCATCGCCAAACGCTCGACATAAGGTGTGAATGTCACGGGTCCTCGGATATTACCCTAAAAACAGATGCCCCGTGTCACAGTAGATGTGGCACGCTAAACTACTCTCACTGCTCAATGGCCGTAGGTACCGAGTAAAGGTTTCAATTTGAAGCCCTTCATCGGTCTTGGTGACTCATATGAGTGAAAAATTATCAAGAGAGACGTTAAAAAAGATACATGTACAATCAATCCGTATTGTTGACAGATGGTTTCGATTGGTTTGGAAAACAGTCAGTAGAGTCAAAGTCCAAAAACAAACCCTTGAGGGACGCCAAAAAAAAGAACTTGCTTGATGGATCTAAGTACATTTGATGGACTATCTGTTATTCCATAAGTTGTAATGAGTCTATGTATTAAGATGCGATGGTCATTGACATCAAATGCAGCAGATAGCTCCAAAAGCACGAAGACAACAAGAATCATTATCTAATGCTTGTGTAATGTCATGATACTTTCTGTAGAATGCGCATTCTGTATGCTGAGTGCATTGTGTCACAGAGGTAATTCAAATCAAGATGATCGTCCAATCGCTTATAGTTACCACCATTTCAAGTACATGTATTTTAGAGATGATTGCTGACAGGTCTGTAGTTTGAAAGTATTTCCGTATTTAGTCATAGTTTTTAAGCAGTGGTGTTATCACTGCCTCCTTGAAGCTGGAAAGAACTGAATTTTCAGAGAGGGATGCGTCCATTAAAGATGTTATTACATCAAGAGAGTCTAAGCATCGTTTTATCAGATTGGTGGGGCAGATCCAGCTCACGAGACTTGTCTGCGTACATTTTGATGATTGACTCAACTTAGTCTGCAGTCGTAAAATCAAAGGAAATTAAATGTTCTCTTGTGAATTTCCAATTCATTTTAAGAGAGTCTGACTGATCGCTTTGGCTTTGTTGAAGACGTACTCGGAGTGCCGTTCTTCTATAAGAGAGAGGCCGAAGTATGCAATCACTAATAATACACTTAAAGTAATAAAGGTTTATGATGCCGTGGATAAATGGGGTTGAAAATTAAAAACCAACAGAAATTTTCCAACAATGTTTCGACGTTTCGAGACTGTTGACTGTTTCCCTGTAATGAAAAACGACGGGGTAATTATTTCCATTCTGCTTTGATGTTTGTAACAGGACTTGTACATGCCGTAATTAATTACTTCAGTTAGTAAATTTTGATTAGAAAAACAATATTTGTAATAAAAGTGAATATAGGTTCATTACTACAATCTTCCGCATGAAAATCAGTGCATGTAATCGTTGACAAGACTAGTGTGATTACTTGTTAATATTGTTTTACAAATAAATCGTTTTATGCATGTGTAAGTTAAACATTCAGTAAGGGACAATAAGTACATTATCTGATTACGGTATTCGGTTGATTTACTAGTGAAAAGAAAAAAATCTTGATTGATTAATGTATAGAATAGCTTTTGCATATACAGATAACAAGCAGCTGTGAGTTTAATCAATTTAGTTCTTACCTGAACATAGCAGGATTAGATTCAATTGATAAATAGCCTCCATAGCTCAGTGGTTAGAGCACTGGTCTTGTAAACCAGGGGTCGTGAGTTCGATCCTCACTGGGGGCTTTTTACGGTGTATTTTTGTGACATTATTGATATGAAGAAAGAAACCGAACTTCTGAGAGCGCTTTCTAAACTTACACGTTCATTTTATGTTCATTTTCGTGAAACGAGTTAGAGCATCAATTTACAACATTTCTGTTACGCAATGCTTTGTCTTTTTAGGCTTTTATATAGGAGAAAGTCCACTTGTAGTGTGAAAAGGTTACCTGTAGGTGTCCAATAAGTTGACAATTGCTGTCCCTTATTTTTAAGAATGGACAGATACTGTCTGTTCTTAAAAATAATGGAAAGTAATTGTCAACTTATTGGACAGTGCCAGGTAAACCCAAGAACTTAGACGTCTACAAGTAGGCTGAAAATAAGAGACAATGCGTTTGTCAAAGAGATACAAATTTAATTTTAAATTCCCTACAAGTAAGAATCAACACATCTATCGGAAAAATCACTGAAACACTTAAAATGATATTTCCACTTAGTAGAATTCTCTGCTTCAACTTAAGATTCACAATTTCTTTAATTCCATTGGCCATTATTATATCGCATCAAACCTTAAATTTGAAAGATATATCCATACTGTATTTGAATTTCGCTGAATTCAGAGGCACATTCCAAAATTTCTTCACAACGCTTTTTTTTTATGTTTTCTTTATTAGCATATCCTAATTCTGAATTATTATTTTCGCTTTCATAAATAATTTCATTTCACGAGTTTGGCGTATTAAGTTGTTTTGGTTGGCGTATATTATTTCCTCATCCAAATATTCCAAAACACAATGCTTTTCAAATCAAAATTTGGCTCCATAACTATCTCACCTTCCATATCCAGAATATAAGACTCATTAAGATAATATTTGCAGTACTTTTATTAAAATCCTTAAATTTTGATTGTGCAATGAAAATACTCTCCCCATCAGAGGAAGACATGTTGATATGGCTCAGTACTACAGAGTGAGTGAATATAAAACCTGCAGTACAAGACTACTTACCTAACACTGTCCAATAAGTAAACAAAAGAAACAGACTTCTACGCAAGACTGGTTATATTGTCAGACTATTCAAAAATAGCTTTATTCATAATTATCATTGTCAGTGGGTTTACCTGAGACTATCCATTCTTAGAACAAAAGATGTAATGTTTTAAGTAGAATATAAGCCTCAAACTGTCCATTCTGTGAGAGAAAGAACTGATCGAGGCTCGTAGGGCCGAGATCAGTTCTTTCTCTCACAGAATGGACAGTTTGAGGCTTATATCCTTTACATAAATAGCAACTGAATTAATACAACGCCATATTAGTTATAGATTTAAGAAATTATGACTGCGTTGAAGGTCGCTGTTGGAGTGCATGTCATTGGGTCAAATGATGTTTGATGTGTCTCATACCAATTGTTAGGCCCTTCTTTACACATTGATTTTGACTACGGCTTATTCCATTTATCTGATAAAGATATAGGGCGCACGGTGGATGTGACCAGTCGACAGGGGATGCTTACTTCTCCTGGGCACCTGATCCCACCTCTGGTATGTCCAAGGGTTGGTATTTGCTGAAACTCTTAATTTCGTATTCCTTATAGGTGTTGTGGAGTTGGTCTCTGTTCGTTAAAATATTTGAATTATCAAATTCGGTAAGGGACAATAAGTATATTATCTGATTATGGTGTTCAAATGATTTACTAGTGAAAAGAAAAATCTTGATTGATTGATGTATACAATAGCTTATGCATGTAAATATATAGATTGCAAACAGCTGTAGGTTTAATCAATTTATTGTTACCTGAACATAATAAGAATACATCCATATGGTTATTAAGAGCCTCCATACCTCAGTGGTTAGAGTACTGGTCTTGTAAACCAGGGGTAGTGAGTTCGATCCTCACTGGGGGCTTTTCACGGTGTAATTAGTTACCTATCTGAATATCGTCATCTTTCACCTGTATGGAGTCGATATGTACATGCGTTGGTTTTCTTTATTCCAAACAACTATACACATCGGGGGCGATATCAAGGTCACAGAGTGATGTAAAGATTACTTTACAGTCTTTCGTGCACATACTATATATATAAAAATATGAGACTTATCTCATGGCCCCATCTTACAAATTTTTACAAAATTCAATCTGCACTATGTCAGGAAGCTTTCTTCTTTGACCCAATGGTTTTTGAGACGAAGATGTTTAAAGATTGTTTTTTATATATTAGTATGTAAAACTTTGATCCCCTATTGTGGCCCCATCCTACCCCCGGGGACTATGATTTTAACAAACGTGAATCTGCATTATGTCATGAAGCTTTCATGTAAATCTCAGCTTTTCTGGCCCAGTGGTTCTTGAGAAGAAGATTTTAAAAGATTTTCCCTATAAATTTGTAAGTACAATTTCGATCCCCTATTGCGGTTCCATCCTACCACCAGGGGTCATGATTTTAACAAACGAAAATTTTCACTATGTCAGGAAGCTTTCATGTAGATTCCAGCTCCTCTGGCCAAGTGGTTCTTGAGAAGAAGATTTTTAAATGATCTCACCCTATTTTTACATTTTTGTGATTATCTCCCCTTTGAAGGGACATGACCCTTCATTCGAATAAACTTGAAAGCCCTTCACCGAAGGATAGCTTTGTGCCAAATTTGATTGTAATTGACCCAGTGGTTCTGGAGAAGATGAAAATGTGAAAAGTTTACGCCGACAACGACGCCGACGACAGACAACGGACAAATTTTAATCAGAAAAGCTCACTTGAGCCATCGACTCAGGTGAGCTAAAAAGGTATGTAACAAACAACCAAAGGCCCAAATACAATTGCCAATTGGATCCACAAAGGAAAGGCATATTGAAAATGAAATGTAAATGGGGGGGGGGGGGGGGGGGGCAGACAGGAATTTTAACATTCGCATGACCATGGTAATGTTAGCAAACAAAAAGGTTTATAATTCTTTAAGTTTGTTTGTGTTCTAAATCATATATATTTTCACTTCAGCAAATAATGGTTTTGAATTCATGTCTTCGAAAGTGGACGATAGATGCTCATCCCGTGTATAACTTTTACAGTCGCCTTTGCACGCCGATTCTAGAAAGAAAAGGGGGACCTCACATAAACAACTATTAGCGAGGGCTGTTCGATATGTAATGTATATTGTACGATATCTCAAGAGCATTCGCCTCAAATAGTGAAATGAACATTACATCCCTTCAAAGTATCCTTCGCGGTTTGAAATACATACTTTCAATCTCTGAATCCATTTCTGAAATGCGTCACAGTACGCTGATTTAAGTAGACCTCTGAGGCACTGACTGATGGCTGAGCCAATGGCTTGTCCTGACTGGTAACAACGACCAGACAAAAACTTTTTATTTTTGAAAAAAGGAAAGAGTCGCATGGGGCTAAATCTGGAGAGTATGGTGGGTGTGGCAAGACGGTAACCTTCTCCGACTTCAAAAATTGCTTTACAAGCTCAGATGTACATTGTATATGATGGAGCATTATCATGAAGTAGACGAACATGCCTAAATCCTGACACAGGGCGTCGTTTATGATAATATTTCTTGAGCTTTTTTAGTATAAGATCTCGGTAATACCGACCTGTAACACTTTTGCCCTTCGCCACCGGAATTTGTACGGCTATCGCATCACATGAGAAGAATATGCACTAAAGAACCTTCTTTGTACTTATGGTTCTTTTGGCAACTACAGACCTTCTACCGTGTTTAGTTAACCACATTTTGTTTCCAATTTTTTTTACTGGTTCGAAGTAGTGAATCTATGTTTCGTCACCAGTAACAATGTTTGCAAATTGTCTTTGATTGAATTTGGGAAACATTTTGAGCAATTGCTTAGCGGTTTGTACTCGAACCCGTTTTTGGTCATCTGTCTATATATGCAGTATCCATCTGGCAGAAATCTTTTGTACTTTCAAAATACGCTTCTTTGCTTGACAACTGATTAGTTTGACTTCACTATGAATAATTCAATCTATACAGGTCGAAAATATATAAGGTGAAAGGTAAAAAGGAAAATATAGGAGGGCTGTTCGATATCTAATGTGTATTGTACCACAGCGCGATCACGCTTTGCATGATTTGGTGGATGATGATACTCTTGAATAGCTCTATTTAATACCTTTACAACGGTATAAACACGAGCCTTCAGATCCACATAGTTTTAAACTTATAGTCATTTCAATACAACCAGTCGCTTACTACTAAGAGTATTGATAGTTTGGCAAAAGAAGAAAAAGAAGAAACATATACAACTATGTATAACAGTTGAGAGATTTGTATGTAAATTAGAGGCGATGTAACACCCACAAACAGGAAATCCTAACACACAATATTTATTTGTTCCGTGCGGAAAAGTTTGAAACATTTTATTAAGTAGGAATTGGGGAAATTTGAACATGACAACTCTCGTACGACTTTCGAAATCCACTAGTTGTGGTGCAACACATGTTTTCTTAGTGCTGCCATACAGTGTCGTTTTTATACATGCACTTACACTTGTTTTAGATACCGATAATTCAACACTACAACAGACCATTTCATTCTTAATCAAAATCATTTACAATCAGTAGATTAAAAGTACATGTATTAGCACGAATACAAGAGTTATTCAATAAATCAAATATACTTTCAACAATATAATTGACACTCACATGAATAACTACTCAAACAAGGAAAGATACTTGAAGCACCTGTCATTGTTTTTTCCTTAATTTGTATGATAACGATAGACAAGGAAATATTAAAACAAACAATATATGAACAGGTGTGAACTGGACTTCTGAGAGATAAGAACGTGTCTCACAATGTCTGCAATGATTAACATTTTTTGGATTTTTGTAGCAATCGAAGTGTGTGTTGCCTTAGGACAAAATCAATCAAATTGTCCCAAATCGTGTGCTTGTAAAAATCGAGAGGCGACTTGTAAAAATCATGGTTAGAATTTGACATTTATTCCTCATCTCTCGTTGGACATAACCAAACTGGAATTTGAAGGCAATTTGTTGCGTAATTTGGGTCCTGGTGTGTTTTCCAATATATCAAACCTTGGCTTGAAATGCCTCATACTAAGAAGAAATCAAATCTACCGCATTGATACTCAAGCGTTCAATGCTCTTCATCAACTTGAAATGCTAGACCTTAGCGGAAACAATATGCACGTGAATCAGGTACAAAACGCTTTTGTTGGTCTGCAAAATACTAAGCTACGAATATTATATATTTCAGCGATGCATTTAAAAGCCCTTCCGGAAGCCTTTTTCTTCCATATGAAAAATTCCAATCTGACACAAGTCGTCATGGATAACGATTTACTTAACACATTTCAGGCAGTTGTGTTTATTGTGCCTCCAAAATTGCAGAAGATATCTTTGGCACAAAATAACATATCAAGTGTGAGCTTGAATAAACAACTACATTTGCTTGAAGAATTAGATTTAAGTAAAAATAATATGCGTACTGTCCCCTTGTTTTGTAACAGGACATCTGAACCTTACCTACCTAGGCTAAAAGTTCTTGATATTAGCAGTAATCTTATTTCGAAAATCAAACCGAGAGCATTTCTAGGAACTTGTCTACCAAATTTAACACATCTGATCATAAGTGACAACAAAATTGAATATCTGCCAAACAAAATGATAAGCCGACTAGTGAATCTTGTGAGTCTGTCAATAAAACATTTAGGTGACAATATTGTGATTGGCCCTTGGGCTCTGAACAGTTCATCTTTGAAATATTTACACATGGAAAATCGTTTTAACATATTCGAAAGACCGGAGTATGAGATGTTATTCTGGGGATGTCCTAATCTCATTTTTCTGGATATGACTGATGTACAATTCACGCATCAGAATGAAACAAAAAGCAAAGCCTTTACGCTGTTTTCGCCCTTGCACAGATTACAAGACTTGATTTTAAAAGGTACTTCTTTGTCTGTACTTCCAGAGAATTTATTTTCAGGCATGTCAAATTTGACCAATCTTTCCCTGGAAAACTGCAAATTAAGTCAATGGACAAATGAAGTTTTTTCAAAGGCTGTGTCGCTCAAATCTCTACAACTAGGCCATAATTTGATATCAATTATCAATCAAACATCATTGCCTCTACGTGTTGAGAAAATTGACCTACAGGGAAATCCTTTTCTATGCTCCTGTGATCTTGTCTGGTTCCGAGATTGGATTCGAGAAAATTCTAACAAACTTTCAGGTTGGTCAACTGACTACACTTGTAAGCAACCATCTAATTGGGATGGAAAAAATTTAATAGACTTCCATCTGTCGTACATATACTGCCATCCGTTGAACCCCATCACGATTCTGGGCATCTCCATTTCTGTTCTTTCCGTAGTCATTTTAGTTGCATCTGGAGTTTTGTATCACTACCGATGGCACATAAAATATCATTTATACTTATTACGAGCGAAGAGTCGCGGCTATGAAGCACTTTCTGGCTGTGAATTTGTGTATGATGTTTTCATTGCATATAATTCGAATGACCGTGTGTGGGTGATATCTGAAATGATACCGATATTAGAGAAACAGGAAAATATGAAGCTCTGTTTGCATGAGCGAGACTTTGAAATCGGCAAAATGATCATTGATAACATTACTGACACAATGCAGAAGAGTAGAAAGATATTGCTTATTTTGTCCAACAACTTTGCTGAAAGTCATTGGTGTCGTTTTGAAACTATGATGGCACAGATTCGATCTATGAATGACGGCGAGAATATGGTAGTAGTTATTCTTCTGGAAAGAATTCAAACAAAAAATATCACAAACTCACTGCATGTTTTGCTCAATACTACTACTTACATTGAGTGGAAAAACAAAGAAAACGAAAAAGAGTTATTCTGGCAAAGACTAGTTTCTGCTTTGAAGTCCTAATCATGTGTATTATTTTTATATTGTATGCGAAATAAATGATCATTCATTTTCTAACATTTGTATTGTACTTTGGATTACCAAATGTGGAATTAAAGCCAATGTCGTTTAAAATACAGATACAGAATGTAACTTACAAATAAAGACAGTGTTGTTACAAGCTTTGTCGGTTGGAACCAAAACATATTCCACATGTAATATATCTCATTTTATCACTTGTAGTATACTAAACATAAAATATAGATGGTACGCACATTTGTTTTGATGCGTATAATACGGGATTTTAATGTTGCTCATGCAGTTTTTAATCATTCTGACAAGTTATCAAATTGTTTTTCATATTTAGCCCATCATCTGATGTAATCTTTGACAAACGGGATGATTTCAACTTCTCCATCATCAACTTCCCATATTTATGTAGCAATATCCCATTATCAACTGCATATGATGTTTATATCTCTCAACTGATTCGATACGCAAAAGCTTGTTCTGCGTATAGTCTCGTTTAACATCAGCATTTCGCAAATTATATGGTCGTTATAACGATCTACTTCGTTAATACAACCTATCGTTGGGTCAAATGCTGGCTGACATGTTTCATACCGATTTTAGGCCGTTCATGGCACACTGATTTTGACTGCGGATGACTCCGTTTACCTGATCAGGATATAGGGCTCACTGTGTGTTTGACCGGTCGACAGGGGATGCTCACTCCTAGGCACCTGATCCCCCCTCTGGTAAATCCAAGGATCCATGTATGCCCAACTCTCTATTTTTTATTGCTTGTAGAAGTTATGAGATTGCTCACTGTTCGTTATCTTCACCTTTCATTCAGTAATATATTGCAGTGATAATGGTATTACTGAATTATTTTGAAAAATATACATAAATTTATAAAATGACTCCATCTATTTGTGTTGTGTTTTGTATTATTTTATTTTATTATTCTTGCTGTTGTTGGAGTCTATAAAAAGATATATTCTTAATGTACAGTATATATAGAATCTCATCGGGTACGAGTTAACTTTACTATTTATCAACGTAATATAGATAGTTCGTTCCTCCTGAGATTAATTAAGTCTATTATCACTCCTTCGTGTATTGTGGATCTGGGACCCGTTTTACAAAACAAATTACGACAAAGTCGCAAGTCTTAAATTGTACTGCATAGTTATTAGTTTAAATGAAGGAATCAAAACGTTTCTGAGGTTTAATTGTCAATATTATCTTTTTACTAATTTGCTTTGGTGTGAATAATCTTACAATAAACGAGAGTATTCCAACAGGTAAAGTTGCTCGGAAGTCGCAAGTTCTTTTTTAAAACTTTGGACAAATAGGATATGTCCCAATTCGCTACGTTCTTATCATTGATTGGCAAGCCTAAAAACCTAAACCATGTATATATATAATTTTATTGTTTCAATATGTAAACGTTCTGGCGTTTTTCAGCACTTTTAGTTTTGTTTTAGAGCTAGTTTGCATAGTATTCATATCCTTATAAGTATTCTGTTGTCCTGAAGAAATGAGAGGTCGTCTAGAACAATTTTACAATTTCATATTGTTTGTGCTGTTGGACATTTTTGACAGATAGATCGATATATAGAAAGATACATCGATATATAGATTGATAGAAAAATAGATAGAGTTATGAGATTGATCACTGTTCGTTATCTTCACCTTGCATAGATCGATCGATAGATAGATAGATAGATTATGTGGCAAAAACATCTGCGATAATAGAAAATATATATTTGAGCAATACCATCTTTGATTATAACTAAGAAAAAAATTGCACCACTTCAATATATGTCAAACAGTAAAATTACTGTCTTAAGTATTTGTGCATACTATGACATCTTAATCCATTGGTCATCAATAACTTTCACCCCTGGCGTTTTCGTGAGAAATTTAAATTCATCTTTTTTGTGATTATTTGGTCTTAAAAACCACCGCTGTCCCTTTTTTCTTGTCATGACATTATTTAACCATTGAGAAGAATAAAAACATTAAATATCGACAATGATTTCAAACTTGCAACTTCAAATCAATTAAAACCCCGCTAGACACACCGGAAATTGGCCAGAAAATTTTTATTTTTTAAGATACTCAGTTATAAACAGAAAAAATGTCTCCATCTATCTATTCGTTTATCATGCATTATATGAGTGTTGTCCGCCCGTAATTTGTAATTATAGATCACGAAAGGTCCGCGGAGTGACAACTTTTCTCAATCATCAAAACTGCGCAGAAGTGTTTCCAGACTCTGCTGCGTTTTAAGCCATTTGTTGATCTACTGTAGAAACTAAATAATCTTACAACACGTGTTCATATTTTTTTGGCAGAAAAAAAATCTGCAATGAAAAATATGTTTACAATCATTCTTGCTTTGACTGGCAAATCGACGCTTCCGATTTGAAACCCTGTATATCACCAACGGAACGCCCGAATTTACAGGTGTACATAGTAAGTTGACAAAGGAGAAGCTGAAGTCATCCCGATTGTCATAAAGTTGATTTGTTCGTTAACATTTCTGCTCAATAAAATATCCTAATATGAAGCATAGTTAAGATTATATGGTGTCTTTTATTTTGCGTTCACTGAGATATATCAATTCGACATATGAATGAAAATGATTATTGTTAATAGTTAAAATGTTGTCACTATTTCTAAATATTGAGTTGAAGGTCATAACAAGAGATTTTTTTCTTCTCATGTAGAAGTTTTTGAATAAATTATACCCCATAAGAATGCCAAATACAGGTCAACTAATAAAGGAGCACAATTAATATGAAATTAATGCGAGGTTCGATTAAAATACAGTTGTAATAATGAGCCTTACAAAGACACTTTGTCAGCTGGAACCAATACATATTCCTCATGTAACCTATCTAATTCTTTTATCATTCTGGTGCATGTACCAAACACAGAAGGATAGATGGTATGCATTTTTGTGTGTCTAATACAAGATTCAAATATTCCTCTTATACTTTTTATCCACTCCGACCAGGTCTCAAGTTCTTCCTTTTCATATCTAGCCCATCGTCTGGTATAACCATCAACAGAATTTATGTTAGAGATGAAGTCCTGTTGCTTATTGAAAGATCGGGGTTCTCTGAATTTTGGACCTTACAAAGTAGGTGACTTTAGGTCGTCATTTTCAATCATATCGACATCACCAGTAATGACATGCTTGCTGGAATTTAGTTCAAAGAACAAGAATATATCGATAGCATATTTCAATTTTTGAGTGTTTCCATGGAATGTAAAACTTATACGGTACCAATTTTGATGCACCAGATGTGCATTTCGACAAATAATGTCTCTTCAGTGATGTTCAACCGAAATGTTTGAAATCCGAAATAACTATGAAGTTTTAGAGCTAAATATAGCCAAAAACAGCGTGCCAAAAAAGTGGAGCCAAATTCGTCCAAGGATAGGAGCTATGCATGAGGGAGATAATCCTTAATTTTGAAATGAATTTCTAAATTTTATAACAGCAATTAAATATACATCCGTATTTTCAAGCTAGTAACGAATATGTATTTTAGAACATTTTTGATGCTTTGCATCAAAATCATTTTTTTTCTTCATTTTTTCTCTCACTGCAGCCAATAATTTATATTTTTAGGTCGATGACAGTCTCTATTACTAATTTAGAGTAGTTTCTGGGAGAAAGTTTGCCAAAAGTCACTGAATCTGTAAGAAGTGATTAAGTCTGGGAGAATTATTGCTAAATTTTATTCATATCAGTAGAAGCTGTCCTAATGTTGATTTAGTGTAAATTAAAGATGTTCGCACCTGAGATTTGGAGTAATGACAATTTTTTGGGAAGTCTATTTTTGATTTCTACACTGAAGGAGCATTAGGAAATTAAAAAGAAAACCTGGGGTCGCAACGCTTGTTATTGAGCTACAGTGTTCTAAACATGACGTTTTGCACTTAAAATTTATTCAGTTAAACTTGATTTTTCTGTTTGTGTCAACACAACATAAACAACACAAATCAATCATTACATAAAATAGATACATAATCATGTCTTCTAACACTTCAGATGAAAAACATTAAACACTAGTAATGGAAATGAATAATGACATTTTTACACTTGATATACGAAAACTTCATGATATCAAAATTGAGAGTTTAAAATGACATATCGGGAGTAATGTCAATTTCTAAAGTGTTACATCATTTTCAAAGGTTTGGTCTTACACTTTAAAATGGAAGTGTTCAAAAGTGGAGGTTGGAGATCAAATTTTTGAATTATTGGCGAAAATACTGAATTTTTATACAAAACTTCGAGTAAATTAATTAAAACTTTTCTAACAATTGATGTTGTGTTCGGAAAAATATAACAACCAAGTTAATTAATTACAACATTTGAACTACTTCCAAGTCTCAGCTACCTGTATCATAAATCATAAAACTGAAATACATGAGTATAAAATAGACAATACATTGGATGAAACAGAAACTGTAATATCATACAGATTTAGAACTTTTTAATTAATGAATCCTTCCGCCACAAAATATAGTCCCTGCCAAACCCTTTCAAAATTTGAAGTGACACAAAAATTTTCATCCTGATAGGGTTCAGCATTAGATGTGTATTATGTTTGCACCAATAGGATCAGTATTGAACCAGTAAATACTTAGTTGTAGTATCCTGCGCAGTTGTGCTTAAAAGATCAGGAGCTAACTTCTTTAAAGTTAAAGTAATGTTTACAGTAAGGACATTTCAAGTTTTTCAGGACCTGCATCTTTTTAAAATATTATATAATACTAATGTTCGTTATCTTCACTTTTCATTATATATATATATATATATATATATATATATATATATATATATATATATATAAGTTTTACATTATGACCCCTGGGTCGAGGCCTCTGCTGGTGGACTGTTAGTCCCCGAGGGTATCTACAGCCCAGTTGCTAAGTACTTCGTTACTAGCTTGAAAATACGGATGTATATTTAATTGCTGTTATAAAATTTAGAAATTCATTTCAAAATTAAGGATTATCACCCTCATGTATAGCTCTTATCCTTGTGTAATATTCCGGAATTTTATCCATCGACCATCTAGGTTCTACATTGTAGTTTTCAATGTAAACATCCGTAATTTAGTCACATGACCTAACATTATAAATACAGCGCGAAACAGTTGTCGTCAGTCAGTTATTGTCGAAGCCCAGAGCGAGAAGACGTGGTGGACAAGATTAAGAATAAGTTGCAAGCAATAAAGTGATTTACTGAGAAAGCCAGTGTTTGATTCCGTACGCTGTAGCGGTGTCAGAGTGGAGGCATTGAGGCTGTCCTTTTAATAGGCTGACCTTAGTAGTAAGAGGCCTGCCACTGTCGAGGTCGACCAGATAAAGGCTAGTCACATAATTCGTCTGTCCTGTGTACTGGACTTGACTGACGACCAGGCTGTTGTTCACAGTGTCTGCCTGAATAAGGCTCTACAGTGTGTGCAGCGGTTGAAGGGCTGTCACTTGTACTGTGTGTCCTGAATAAGGCTGCAGTACAAGCGTTAGTTCGAGGTCAGCCAGTCGTTGACTGAGGGTGGTCATACCCATTGTTAAATCATTTTGATATTATAAATTATTTGGTGAACCCCTGATCTTTGTATGTTGATTGACTTTCCTTGATTTCATAGTAATTATTAACCTGGGTAGGGTTAGGCCATATTTGTATATATCTGCAGGCCCAATTTCTAATAGCATTCCCAATCTTATTTTATCAATGAAAGTTGCTATTCTAATTACACCTCGAACCCTTGAATTGACAAAGCACGGACTTTGATAGCCTTCTTGCGTATAAGGAAATACGTTACAAAAATTGGTGGCAGCGGTGGGATTCGAGGGTAGTTAAGTTAGAATTATATTGTTGTATAAAATAGGATAAAGGGCTATTATGGAGAATTTAGATTCTGATCTAACTAAAGTAGAGAGGGAATTAAGTAAGCTACAGGCTAGTGTTGATCAGAGCATAAGGAACGCCAGAGATTCAGGTATTCCTGAAAGTAGGCGAGAGACCTTAAATGAAGAATGGGGTGCGAGACCTAAGTCAGTTAGGACGACCCCCCAAAGATATGAAATGCCTGTGTTAGCTAGCTTAGATCATGATGCAAGAGATTCAAATAGATTCTCCTCAACAAGTACGCCTTTAGATAGTGCTAGGCAATATTTTCCTTTGCATTCAGAGGAAAATATAACAAGACGTCGTCCAAATGTTAGGGCAAGTTTTGACCAGAAAAAGAGTAGTAATGTCAAACCAGACAAGTTTGATGGTAGTACCTCGTGGTTAGACTTCAAGTCTCATTTTGATATATGTGCGGAATTAAATGGTTGGACAACCTCGGAGAAAGGCATGTATTTGGCAGTAGCACTGAGAGGTCGAGCACAAGGTGTCTTAGGAAGTTTACCAGAGGGAGAGAAATGCAATTATCGACTCCTGTGCAGGGCGTTAGAAGAACGATTTCTACCTTCCAACCAAACAGAGCTGTACAGAGCACAACTTCGAGAGAGAAGGCAGCGAGCTTCTGAGACGTTACCAGAACTTGGACAAGATGTACGCAGGTTGACCAACCTTGCCTACCCAACAGCTCCAACAGAGGTCAGAGAAATTCTTGCGAAAGAACAATTTATTGATGCTCTTAAAAATAGTGATATGAGATTACGAGTGAAACAAGCGAGGCCGACAGACCTTAATGATGCAATTCGCCATGCAGTAGAGCTTGATGCATTTAATTTGGCTGAAAGACGTCGAACAGAAGACCAAGGATATCTGAGGGAAGCTATCACCCAAGAAGATGCCATTGCCGAACTGTTGAAGGCAGTTCATGACTTGCAAGAGGACATGAAGTCGATAAAACGAAAAACAGGGAAATCAAAGAGTTCTAAACAACAGTCTACTGATATTGTTTGCAATTATTGCAAGAAGAAGGGCCATATACAGAGGAACTGTTTTGCCTATAAAAGGAAATCAGAAACAAGGAAGAACAAGACATACTCTTCTCCTAAACAAAAACAGGAGAAAGTCAATGAGAATGACACAAGCCGTACTGGGATTAGTCGAAGAGCTGGTGAAGCAGGTATATTTGTTGATGCAGCCATCAACGGCAACAGAGTCAAATTGCTCATAGATACAGGAGCCACAGTCAGTATCATCTCACCTGACATATTACATTCTGGGATAAGTAATCCAAAGCCAGTCCTTAGTAAGGTTAACCAGGAGGTGCTCACAGCAGATGGAAGTGCTATGAAAGTTGAGGGTGCCATCTCAATTTCTTTCTCACTGTCGAACTTGGAGTTCAGTCAGTTATTTACAGTGATTGATGTTGGTATTGATGGTATTTTAGGGCTTGACTTTTTGGCATCAAACAGTTGTTTGCTTGATTTACCCAATTCTGCTATTATCATACAAGGAAAACAGATAAAACTGTCCTTTGAAGGGAAAATATGGTGTTGCAGATTGACTATTGCTGACAATGTCACTATACCTCCTTGTAGTGAAGTTATTACCATGTGTAATGTTGTAGCCCCAGTATATGAGAAAATACCAGAGCTGGGTATCATAGAATCATCAGATCGTTTCTTGGAGTCAGATCGTGGTCTAGTCGCTAGAGCTCTGATAAACGGTAACAAGGTCGCACAGGTCAGACTCGTCAATTTAGCAACAGAGGCAACGTGTCTTTATAAAGGTACATTTGTTGCTACCTTGTCTGCCGTTGATACCGTGTATGAAAAGAGCAGCTATGTAAGGAAGATTCATGGATTACCAGACTATCTGCAAGATTTATATCAACGCTCCACGAAAGGTCTGACTCCGGAAAATGCGAAAGTTGTCAAACAGCTGCTGGTGAAATATTCTAATCTATTTGCTGCCACAGATGCTGATCTTGGACGAACAAAAATTACAGAACATACAATTGATACTGGAAATGCCACTCCAATCAAACAAAACTCGAGACGACTTCCTATACATATGCATGAAGAGGTAGATGGTCATGTCAAATACATGTTAGAAAGAGAAGTTATAGAAGAATGTACCAGTCCATGGTCGTCCCCTGTTCTACTAGTTAAGAAAAAGGATGGCACAACAAGGTTTTGTGTCGATTACAGAAAGCTGAACAATGAAACTGTAAAAGACGCATATCCATTGCCAAGAATTGATGATTCATTGGATCAGCTATCAGGCGCAAAATACTTTTCCACCTTGGATCTGAATTCAGGATATTGTCAGGTTGAGGTGGCTGAGAAAGATCGTCCAAAAACTGCATTTGTCACAAGGAAGGGACTATACAACTTTAAAGTAATGCCATTCGGACTTTGCAATGCCCCTGCAACATTTGAGAGGCTTATGGAACATGTGCTGAGAGGATTACAGTGGCAAATATATCTTGTATACCTTGACGACATTATCATTGTGGGGAAATCTGTTGATGAGATGATATCAAATCTCACTCAGGTCTTTGACCGTTTAGTGACAGCAGGATTGAAATTAAAAGCACGAAAATGCACTTTATTTTCCACTGAAGCAGAATATCTAGGACATGTGGTCTCCGAGAAAGGGATAGCAACACATCCAGATAAAATTGCGACTGTTCAGAATTGGCAAGTACCCTCAAATGTATCAGAGTTGAGATCATTTTTGGGATTCTGCAGTTATTATAGACGATTTGTTAAAAGCTTTGCCAATATAGCCAAGCCACTGCATGAACTGACGAAGAAGGGTACTAATTTTAGATGGTCTGACGAGTGCCAGGCATCATTTGACAGCCTTCGAAAAGAGTTATCAATAACTCCTGTTCTAGCTCATCCAGATTTCAATGAGAGGTTCATCTTGGATACCGATGCGAGTCAATATGCAATCGGCGCAGTATTGTCGCAGATAAAAGATGGTCTTGAACGACCAATTGCCTTTGCCAGCAGAAGCCTTTCCAAATCAGAAAGAAAGTATTGTGTTACCCGAAAGGAGCTTCTGGCTGTTGTACACTTTGTCAAGTATTTTAGACATTACTTATATGGCAGACAATTCACGGTAAGGACAGACCATAGTGCCTTAAGATGGTTGATGAATTTTAAAGATCCTGAAGGGCAGCTCGCCCGATGGATGGATGTTTTATCCACCTATAACTTAACAATAGAACATCGGCCAGGTAGACTACATGGGAATGCTGATGGTCTGAATAGGATGCCATGTAAACAGTGCAAAGTCAACCATGATGATAACACTTGTCAAACTGTTAACAAGCTTGAACTTGAGGACAAGTTAAACATGGAGAAGCCTATGAAGTGTCTTCAGAATGAAGATAAGGACATCAAAAAGGTAACAGATTGGCTTGAACTAAGGAAACGACCGAAAAATGATGGAATCTCATCCGAATCCATTGTTGTTAAATCTCTTTGTTCTCAGTGGGAACGACTGGTCATTGAAAATGAAATACTATATAGAAGATGGACTGATCTTGTTACAAAACAGGTCACATTACAAGCCATTGTACCAAATCGGGAGCGACGAAAAGTTTTGAAACATTACCATGATTCAAGGACAGCAGGTCATCTTAGTATTCATAAGACACTCGCCAGGATCCGTCAATCTTATTATTGGCCAGGTCTCCAGAGAGATGTTCATTCTTATATTGCCGGCTGTGAAGTGTGCACCAAGAGAAAAGCACCAAGACAATCCAACAAAGCGCCGATGCATTTAGTCTTCACGGGGTATCCAATGGAAAGACTGGCAACTGATCTGTTAGGAGAACTACCTATGACATCCAATGGGAATAGATATATCCTTGTGGTGGCAGACTACTTCACGAAGTGGACCGAAAGCTTTGCATTGCCAAACATGGAAGCAGAAATAGTTGCGACAAAGATTGTTGAAGAAGTTGTTTCAAGGTTTGGAGTACCAGCTGTGATACATTCTGACCAGGGTCCACAGTACGAAAGCAAACTTTTCAAAGAAATGTGCAGAGTGTTGGACATACAAAAAATCCACACCACTCCATACCACCCTCAGTCAGACGGAATGGTAGAGCGGTTTAACAGAACGCTAACAACAATGCTTAGTGGTTTTGTTAATGAACATCACACTGACTGGGATGTCCATCTTCCTTTCATAATGATGGCATATCGAAGTTCGGTGCACGAAACGACAGGAATGACACAGAATATGATGATGTTTGGGCGAGAGGTATCGACACCATTGGATTTGATGTATGAGATGCCTTCGTCAATTCAAGAGGTGCCCAACAATAAATGGGCCTGGTATTTACAAGAACGCCTAGAAAATGCTCATGAATTTGTAAGAACAAGAATGAATCGGGCAATGGTCCGACAAAAACATTACCACGATCGGAAATTGCAATGGCATCATTTTGAAGTGGGTGAAGAGGTTTATGTTTACTTCCCAAAAAGAAAGCCAGGCACATCACCTAAGTTTACAAGTTACTGGCGGGGTCCTTTCAAAGTTGCCAAAAGAATGTCTGACTTGACATATATTGTCAATTGTGGTCCGCGAGGGTCGGATCAGGCTATCCATGTTGATAGAATGCGCAAAAAGCACGCTCAAAATTTGTCAAGGGAAAACGATGAGCTGTTGACAACATTTGAAACTCCTGAGGACTCTGGTCCTACAATTGGTGATGTTGATTCATATATTAATGATGAACTGCCAGTAACTCATCGCCCTAGTAGAGGTCGTAGACCTCCTAGTTGGTTGCATGATTATGAGACGGATTTCTGATTTACTTTGTGGTATACATTTAGAAATTGTAATAGGAAGCTTATCCTGATTTTATTGTGTGTTTTTTTTTATAGCGATGGCCAAAACTAAGACAACAGCAAGGAAGGAATATCGGCGGTGTCCAATGTGTTCAGAACCTGCAAAAACAGAGGAACAATTCAAGAAGCACATTCTGGTGTGTGCCATGCGAATGTTTGAGTGCCCAATCTGTGGTTTTACCAGCACAAGGGAAATTAATCTTAAGAGACATGTCAAAAGATGTCATCCTGGTCTAAAGCCTGAAGATGAACTCATTAAGCTGGGCACAAAAGAGAAAAGTGAGAGGAAAGCAGGTGGTTCACTGCATGAAGAAAAGAAAGACGAGGAAAGCGGAAATGAAGATTGGATGGACCAGGACCCTGGTAATGTTATAGGTGAGGTGTCCTCTACAGACTCGTCAAGTGGTAGTTCAAGTGATGAGAATGAGGAAACTGATATTGATGAGAAAAAGGAGAGACATAATCCAGAGAAGAAGGAGGACAACCTGTTAGAAGGAAGACTCTTCCGGAAAAAGACCCAACCGTCTTTACCATTTACAAGAAAGAGATTAAGTGTAGAGGAGATCCCTGTTCCAGAGAAGATTGCTCTTGTGGACAGATCCACCCAAGTTGATATGGGGCCAGCAATTCCATCTGTGGAATGCAGTAGAGTCGACGTTGGCACACAGACCTCCCCAAAGAAAAGGGTAGTTGTGACAACAACGGTCAGAAAGTGCAGAGAAGGTGATGCCGATGTAAAGGTCATCAGAAAGGAGAAGATCATTTTTAAATGACTTGTTGATATTTTGTTTGCATTGTATTGTTATAAACACTGGTAGTGTACAGTACATATTCGTTGACAGTTGTAAACATTTTTAGGATTTGATCATTTTTGTGGATTTTAAGCATAAATCACATTATATATCATTCAACACTTATCATTGGTTAATTACTTTGTTTTCATGCGGGACGCATGACATCGGAGGCGTGGGTAATGTAATATTCCGGAAATTTATCCATCGACCATCTAGGTTCTACATTGTAGTTTTCAATGTAAACATCCGTAATTTAGTCACATGATCTAACACTATAAATACAGCGCGAAACAGTTGTCGTCAGTCAGTTATTGTCGAAGCCCAGAGCGAGAAGACGTGGTGGACAAGATTAAGAATAAGTTGCAAGCAATAAAGTGATTTACTGAGAAAGCCAGTGTTTGATTCCGTACGCTGTAACGGTGTCCGAGTGGAGGCATTGAGGCTGTCCTTTTAATAGGCTGACCTTAGTAGTAAGAGGCCTGCCACTGTCGAGGTCGACCAGATAAAGGCTAGTCACATAATTCGTCTGTCCTGTGTACTGGACTTGACTGACGACCAGGCTGTTGTTCACAGTGTCTGCCTGAATAAGGCTCTACAGTGTGTGCAGCAGTTGAAGGGCTGTCACTTGTACTGTGTGTCCTGAATAAGGCTGCAGTACAAGCGTTAGTTCGAGGTCAGCCAGTCGTTGGCTGAGGGTGGTCATACCCATTGTTAAATCATTTTGGTATTATAAATCATTTGGTGAACCCCTGATCTTTGTATGTTTATTGACTTTCCTTGATTTCATAGTAATTATTAACCTGGGTAGGGTTAGGCCATATTTGTATATATCTGCAGGCCCAATTTCTAATAGCATTCCCAATCTTATTTTATCAATGAAAGTTGCTATTCTAATTACACCTCGAACCCTTGAATTGACAAGGCACGGACTTTGATAGCCTTCTTGCGTATAAGGAAATACGTTACACTTGGACGAATTTGGCTCCACTTTTTTGGCACGCTGTTTTTGGCTATATTTAGCTCTAAAACTTCATAGTTATCTCGGATTTCAAACATTTCGGTTGAGCATCACTGAAGAGACATTATTTGTCGAAATGCGCATCTGGTGCATCAAAATCGGTACCGTATAAGTTTTACATATATTGCAAACATTGCACCTATATTTATATTTCATGTGTACAAAAGGAAATTCATTCGCACATTTACTGTCTTTTGAGACGCCCACCGGTGCGTGTAGTATTAAATCAATTCATTGCTATATATATTGACTGCACAGTAATATATGGATGATACATTTATTTTATGTCATCATATCATATGACCCGATGTTCATGTATTATTTTTGTACATAATTACTTTAAAGCAGATTAATTACTTTATAAAGTTATTAACTCTCCCTTAATTACATGCTTGAAAACATCTGCATGTAAAAGAAAACAGTGAGAATATTGTTTAAAAAGTAAATATAGTGGGTACATATATAAATCATCCCATAATAGACGTCTATAAATAGACCCACGCGCGTCAGGGGAATCCCAACATGATGTATTAACTCATAAGCAACTGTCTAGTTTTAAGGCTGAAAGAGCGTAAAACAACGAATTACTAAGAGGTATTTGATATTTTTATTTCTATTAAACTTATGGCACGGTACTGTTGAAACAAAATACACAGATAAGACCACCGATGATCTGAAAGTTTGAACTGGTCACGTGACTGTCACTTGAAGTGACGCGGTTATTTGTAAACATAGATTTAAAATCAAATAATTTGGGTTAAAACAGATGAAATAATGTAGGATATGTCATACAGCCTCATAATTACATACGTGCGATGATTTTATAGCATTTTTACGAGATGGACAAAAATATTGTAATTCGGACCATACAGCTTTAAAATCACAAAATATACACCGTAAAAAGCCCCCAGTGAGGATCGAACTCACGACCCCTGGTTTACAATACCAGTGCTCTAACCACTGAGCTATGGAAGCTCTACATCGCCAATATGAATTTAATCCCATTTTGTTCAGGTAACAACCAAATTGATTATACTAACAGCTGTGCGCTATCTTATACAATGTACACATGCATAAGCAACGATGAATGAATCAACAACTTTTTCTGTCGCTAGTCAGTGAATTAATTTAATACCATAATCAAATAATATACTTACTGAATTTGATAATTCAAATATTTGATTTTTTACATTTATGAAATGAATTTGTAAGACAAAATTTACACATAAGTGCACTAATCTTATCAACGATTACACGTACTGATTTTCATTTTAATGATTCTCGATGTACTTTTCTAACATTAGAAATTTTACTAATTGAAATTTACGAAATCATACCTAAAAGTGGTCGTATCTCCAATGTGACCTTCAAGAGTTTTGAATGTCAGCAGTCTTCGACGTTAACCAGTGGCCCGATGCCCGAGGCCAGTAAAATCGGGATCGGGCTTCTTAAAATATTAAACCCAGGAGTCCGACGGGCCTGTAAATGTTTTCTTATATGTTCTGTATATATTACAAATAAAGTGTGAGATTGACTCAGACTAAATGTCATGACTTATTAGTCAAATTTCGCATAGAAAAACGATCAACCATGCTGCCTTTTCTGAAGTATAGGGAGGGGGCTGGTCCGGGAAATTCAAAACCACCCAAGCGTATTTCATAATCACAACCATCCGATAAAAAAAACACCCAAAAACCTGTCGTACGAGGAGAAAAGAGCGAAAATTCATGCTCCATTGGACCGAGGGTAGGCCTTGGCTAACATTTGATTCTGGAGAAAACAAAATGTTTTATACGCGGTGTATACAAAACAAAGTTGAACATGAGCTGCTGATGTATCTGCGAGATCAATATGTTGAAAAATAAAATAAGACAATCTTTTTAATGTCAGTTGTTCTCTAACTATGATCATCTTCATGATCTTGACCTGTATTTTCCTACAGTAGAACATGCATGTATCTATAGTGTAGAATCAGCAAATGACATGTGGTCAAATTAGAAAAAAAAACATTTTGGGCCTGTAAAATATTGTTCGGGCTTGCACAATTATTATACTGGGAGGCCCGAAGGGCCTGTGCTTTACAAAGTTTTTCGTGAAAACTGTGTCAGTGGATAGATAGGTTACTTATTAGAGCATCTGGCTAGAGTTTCAGTGTCGGGGAGTTTTTAATGACAATGGATAGATAGGTCAGTCACTAGAGCATATGACTAGAGATTCAGCGTCCGGAGTTGAAATGCTCATCTGATTTGCTCCAATTTCTCCCTTTCTGTTACGTTTGGTGCTACAGCCCAGTCTCTGGAAATGCCTATAAGGGGATAAACACCCTGGAATGAATTCTTTAGACTGCAAAGGCATTTACGGAGAGAGTAATGTGGAAGTCCGACGTGTACAATCCCCGGTGGTCGGATAACTCTGTTGGTAGAGCACCGGATTAGAGATTCAAGGGTCCCGTATTCGAATCTTGGTCTGATTCATTGCATTTTCTAGCTTCCTGTTAAACTAGTTTTACCTGTCAAATCAAATGAACATTGATCGATCTCATAACTTCTATAAGCAATACAAAATAGAGAGTTCGGCAAACACGGACCCCTAGATATACCAGAGGTGGGATCAGGTACCTAGGAGGAGAAAGCATCCCCTGTCGACCTGTCACAACCGCCTGATATCATGAACCTGATCCTTAAGTGTTGCAACAAATGTAGCCTAGAGTGTAATATTTTAGTCATATTATTTAATTCTTAAGGTAGTAAAAACCCTTTAACATTGTATCTTAACCACAATTAGAAAATATAAATGGTTCACTGTCAAATATACAAAAATTTACATTGATAATTAAGTGTAATCTACATATCTACAAGAGTTTTAGAAATGCCAAATATAATCAAACATAATATTCTATAGTTTACAAGACGGGAACTTATTGAAACGATCGGATAACATCTACAGTTCATATCTTCCAACTTTAAATTTCTAGATCAAAGTTGTCGTACATTAGCCTTGTTGTAAAGACAATTACCAGATGTCTCCATTGTTTAAATTTAAACCAACCTCCCTCATCTCGGTCTCGATGTGATTCTCACTTTTACCATGTGATACTGTCCTACTGACCATGTCATTCTTTAATTCTGTCCTACTGACCATGTGATACTGTCCTATTGACTATGTGATACTGTCCTATTGACTATGTGATACTGTCCTATTGACTATGTGATACTGTCCTATTAACCATGTGAGTTTGTCCTATTGACCATGTCATTCTGTCCTACTGACCATGTCATTCTGTCCTATGAACTATGTCACTTCGTCCTATTGACCATGTGATTATCTGCCAATTCATTCTTGTGATTGTCACATTTACCAGGTTTTTCTAGTTCACCTTTACAATGCGGTTCTCTTTCACATCTACGATGTGATTCTCTCACTTTTATCTTGTGATTCTTACTCACAGGCTCATAGTGATATTCCTATTTTCTGCCAATGCAGCCGATATCGGTGATTTGTTGTTTCTCTATTAAGGTTTGTATCTTTCATCTAGAGTAGTGTCTGGGAGAATGTTTTATCAGAAACCACTGACTGTTAAAAGTGATTAAATCTGGGAGTATTTTGTTAACTTCAGTAGAAGAAGAGTTTAAATTCAAATGTTGACTTCATGTATTCATAGCAACCTTACACTGAAGACATATTGCATTCATGAGGAGCTGTATTATTTCAATGAAGCCATGTTGGAATGTGGCCTAGCGTAGCCATGTATATTGCACAAATATATAAATCATGCTTCTTTCTTTTATGTCATCGTATTACCTGACCATTCCATGACTAGTACCACAAAAATACAGTGCAAAAAGCCCCCAGTGAGGATCGAACTCACGACCCCTGGTTTACAAGACCAGTGCTCTAACCACTGAGCTATGGAGGCTGTACATCGGTTATTTGAATTTAATCCCATTTTGTTCAGGTAACAACTAAATTGATTGATCTAACTGCTGTGCGCTCTCTCAATGCATCAATATAAACATGTAGAAGCAACGGTATATATATGAATGAATTTAGAATTTTTCATGTCACTAGTTAATGAATTAATCTAATGAAAGGAGAATATAAGGAACAATGATCAATCTCATACCTCCTATAAGGGATACAAAATAAAAAAAAATTGGGCAAACATGAACACCTGGACATACCAGAGGTAGGATCATGTGACCGGGAGTAGTAAGAGTCGCCTGTTGACCAGTCACAAACGCGGTGAGCCCAATGTCTTGATCGCGTAAACGGAGTAATCCGTAGTCAAAATCAGTGTACCAAGAACAGCTAAACATTCCATATGAAACACATCAGAAGCATTTGACCCAATGACAGGCTATATTTGCAAACTAGATCATTATAACGATCATAGAATTTACGAAATGCTGACTTTAAACGACACTGTTGAAACCCCTAGCCCGTAACATCAACTTGTTTGTCAATAGCCTACCTGGATTTTAAAAATAACTTATCATACGCAGAACATGCTCTAGCGTATTGAATCCGTCGAGAGGCCTAAACACCATATGTAGGTGATAATGGAATATTGCTACATAAACATGGGAAGTTGACTTACTTTCCCGTTAATATCCATTTTTAATAAAATATCTAAGTACCAAGCAAATGTGGAAGAATATATGTGGTGGCACTTATCTCGAGTTCACAGGGATATAACGAATCGACATATAAATGAAAATTATTATTATTAATAGATAAAACGTCGTCGACATATCTAAATGTCAAGTTGAGGACCACAGCAAGAGATTTTTCTTCTCATTTAGAAACTTTTGAATAAACTCTGCTTCATAATATAAACACAAGTCAGCTAACAAAGGAGCACAATTCGTGCCCATGGGAATTTCAACAGGCTGTTGGAAGACTTGATCAGCAAGACTACGAAGATATTGTCAGTGAGGAACTCCGGCATATTTTTGTTTCTACTTCAGAGTACTTGTGCGTGGAATCATGGTGGTGTTTAACAAAGTAATTTTGGATGACTGATCACTAGATACGAATGTTTCCGTTTTCCATTTTTGTTGAAGAAGCAACTGTCTATGATGTCAAAACGTCCAATCTTTAATTAATCGTGCGGAATGGTCATATAAAATGCTAAAAAGTCATACATTTCGATGTTGTTGATTTGAGAAAAAGTTTGGCGATTTCAAATTTTCTAAATGTTCTTTAGATTTTCTTTTTTTGAATCCACATTTGGTTTACTTCAATTCTAGCATATGTTGTGGCACAGTACCATAATCAGATGATATACTTATTGATTTTGATCTTTACATGTATGAAAGAATTTCTTTGTAAGATAAAATTTACACAGAATTACACTAGTCTTATCAACGATTACATGTACTAATTTTCATGTTTTCATTTTAATGATTTTCTATGTACTTTTCTAAGATTAGTACTTTTCCTAATTGCAATTGACGAAATCATCACTAGAAGTGGTCGTATCCCCAATGCGGCAGTCAGGGAGTTTTCAATGCCACTGGATAGATAGGTCAGTCACTAGAGCATATCTGATTAGAACTTCAGTGTTCTGGGTTCAAATGCTCATCTGATCTGTTCTAATTTCTCCCTTTCTCTTACGTTTGGTGCTTTAGCCCAGTCTCTGGAAATGCCTACCAGGGGATAAACGCCCTGAAATGATGTTTTAGAGTGCAAAGGCATTTAAGGAAGGAGTAATGTGGAGGTCCGACGTGTACAATCGCCGGTGGTCGGATAACTCTGTTGGTAGAGCACCTAGTTAGATATTCAATCGGCTCGGATTCGAATCTTGGTCTGATTCATTGCATTTTCTACTTTCCTCTTACACTGGTTTTACCAGTCAAATATTATGAACCTGATCCTTATGTTTTGCAACAAATGTAGCCTAGAGTGTAATATTTTAGTCATATTATTTAATTCTTAAGGTAGTAAACGCTTTAACATTGTATCTTAACCACAATTAGAAAATATAAATGGTTCACTGTCAAATATACAAACATTTACATTGATAATTAAGTGTAATCTACATATCTACATGGGTTTTAGAAATGATAAATATAATCAAACATCCTATTCTATAGTTTACAAGACGGGAACTTATTGACACGATTGGATAAACCTTCTCTACAGTTACGACTATCAATCATACCTTACAATTCCAAATTTCTAGATCAAAGTTGTCGTACATTAGCCTTGTTGTAAAGACAATTACCAGATGTCTCCATTGTTTAAATCTAAACCAGACTCCCTCATCTCAGTCTCGATGTGATTCTCATTTTTACCATGTGATTCTGTCCTATTGACCATGTGAGTCTGTCCTATTGACCATGTGATTCTGTCCTACTGACCATGTGATTCTGTCCTATTGACCATGTGAGTCTGTCCTATTGACCATGTGATTTTGTCCTATTGACCATGCGAGTCTGTCCTACTGACCATGTGATTTTGTCCTACTGACCATGTGAGTCTGTCCTATTGACCATGTCATTCTGTGATTCTGTCCTATTGACCATGTCATTCTCTGCCACTTCTGTCTTGTGATTGTCACATTTATCATTTGGTTCTCGTTCACTTTTACAATGCAATTCTGCTACAATTACCATGTAAATCGCTGTCATATTTACCATGTAAATCTCTGTCATATTTACCATGTAAATCTCTGTCACATCTACCATGTAGATCTCTGTCACATTTACCATGTAAATATCTGTCACATTTACCATGTAAATCTCTGTCATATTTACCATGTAAATCGCTGTCACATTTACCATGTAAATCTCTGTCACATCTACCATGTAGATCTCTGTCACATTTACCATGTAAATCTCTGTCACATCTAACATGTAAATCTCTGTCACATCTACCATGTAAATCTCTGTCACATTTACCATGTAAATCTCTGTCACATTTACCGTACCATATGATTCTATCACTTTTACCTTGTAATTCTTTGTGACATTTTCATGGTGATATTCATATTTTCGGCCAATGCAGCCGATATCAGTGATTTGTTGTTTTTATATTAAGGGTCCATTAAGGTTTGATCTTTCATCTAGAGTAATGTCTGGGGGAAAGTTTTTATCAGAAACCACTGACTCTGTTAAAAGTGATTAAATCTGGGAGTATTGTCGCTAAAAAAAAATTCAATTTAAGTAGAGAAAGACTTTAAAAGCAAATGCCGACTTAATGTACTTAAAGCAACCTTACAATAAAGAAATAGGAGCTGTATTATTTCACTGACACTAAGTTGGAATGTGGTCTAGCGTAGCCATGTATATTTCACAAATATATAAATGGTGCACCTTTCTTTAATGTCACCGTATCACCTGACCATTTCATGACTAGTATCACAAAAATACAGTGCAAAAAGCCCCCAGTGAGGATCGAACTCACGACCCCTGGTTTACAAGACCAGTGCTCTAACCACTGAGCTATGGAGGCTCTACATTAGTTATTTGAATTTAATCCCATTTTGTTCAGGTAACAACTAAATTGATTAATCTAACAGCTGTGCATTCTCTCAATGCATCAATATAAACATGTAGAGTTGGACAACCATGAACACCTGGACATACCAGAGGTAGGATCATGTGACCGGGAGTAGTAAGAGTCGCCTGTTGACCAGTCACACCCTCCTTGAGCCCAATGTCTTGATCGCGTAAACGGAGTAATTCGTAGTCAAAATCAGCGTGCTAAGAACGGCTTAACAATCCATATGAAACACGTCAGACTATATTTGCAAACTAGTTAGATCATTATAACGACCATAGAATTTGCGAAATGCTTACTTTAAATGACACTGTTGAAACCCCTGTAAGATCAAGTTGTTTGTCAGTAGCCAACCTCGATTTAAAAACTTATTATACGCAGAACATTCTCTTGTGTATTGAATCCGTTGAGAGGCCTAAACACCATATGTAGGTGATAATGGAATATTGCTACATAAACATGGGAAGTTGACTTACTTTCCCGTTAATATCCATTTTCAATAAAATATCTAAGTACCAAGCAAATGTGGAAGAATATGTGGTGTCTTTTATCTCGAGTTCACAGAGATATAACGAATCGACATATGAATGAAAATGTTAATTGTTAATAGATAAAAACGTCGTCGATATATCTAAGTGTCGAGTTGAAGACCACAATAAGAGATTTTTTCTTCTCATGTAGAAACTTTTGAATAATCTCTGCTTCATAATATAAACACAATCACATGTTTCCATTTTCCATTTCCGTTTTTGTTGAAGAAGCAACTGTCTATGATGTCAAAACGTCCAGTCGAATGATCGTGTAAAATGTTGAAAACTCCTACATTTCGATGTTGTTGATTTGAGAAAAGTTTGGCGATTGCAAATTTACTAAATGTTCTTTAGATTTTTTTTTTAATCCACATTTGGTTTACATCACTTCTAGCATATGTTGTGGTACAGTACCATAATCAGGTGATATACTTTAATAATTTACATATTTAACCTTTACATGTCTGAAAGAATTTATTTGTAAGACAAAATTTACACAGATTTACACTACTCTTATCAACGATTACATGTACTGATTTCTCATGTTTTCATTTTATTGACCCTTTATGTACTTTTCTAAGATTAGTACTTTTTCTTATTGCAATTTTCTAAGATTAGTACTTTTCCTTATTGAAATTTTCTAAGATTAGTACTTTTCCTTATTGAAATTTTCTAAGATTAGTACTTTTCCTTATTGAAATTTACCA
Source organism: Ostrea edulis (assembly GCF_947568905.1). Taxonomy (NCBI): domain Eukaryota; kingdom Metazoa; phylum Mollusca; class Bivalvia; order Ostreida; family Ostreidae; genus Ostrea; species Ostrea edulis. Next base: position 6,717,760 of record NC_079172.1, on the reverse strand, counting down.
AATAATTACTAGAAGTGGCTTTAAATGCAGCAGTCAGGGAGCTTTAAATGTCAGTGGATAGATACCGGTAGGTCTAGTCACTAGAGCATCTGACTAGCACTTCAGTGTTCTGGGTTCAAGTGCTCATCTGATCTGTTCCAGTTCCTCCCTTTCTGTTACGTTTGGTGCTTTAGCCCAGTCTCTGGAAATGCCTACCAGGGGATACACGCCCTGAAATGATGTCTTTAGAGTGTAAAGGCATTTAAGGAGGGAGAAATATGACAGTCCGACGGGTATAATCCTCGGTGCCGGATACACCAGTTCGTAGAGCACCTGACTAGAGATTCAGGGGGCCCGGATTCGAATCTTGGTCTGATCCATTGCATTTTCTACCCTCACTTTTACCTTGTGATTCTCAGTCACTTTCTAATAATGATATTCATTTTTCTAGCAATGCAGTCGATATCAGTGATTTGTTGTTTTTATATTAAAAGTCGATTAAGAATTATATCTTTAATCTAAAGTAGTGTCTGGGGAGAAATTTTGTCATAAATCACTGACTCTGTTAAAAGTGTCTAAATCTGGAAGTATTGTCACTAAATCGTGCTAACTTCAGTAGAAATAGCGTTTTTTTAGCAAATGTTGACCAAAGCTTACATATACTAGCGGAGAAAAGAAACTGTGCATTATTTAATATATGAAAAAATAATAAAAAATAACTATGAACAAATTTTATTTTTTTGTAATACTGTTAACAAGTGTATTCGTTACAACATTTCATAATCCATTAATGTTAACGTCGAATAACGTCAATTTCAGCACACTCGAAAGACACTGGTATTCGAACTTGAATTAACAAAGTTACATGTAATAACGCGTGTGACCACCATTTGCATTAACGCATGCTTGACAACGGCGCCTCGTTGATGCCACGAAAGTGTTCAGAAATGCTTGCGGGATGTTGTTCCAGATGTTGCTTAAAGCCTGGCCTAAATCAGCCAATGTCACTGGCTGATTTGGTAAATGGCGTACGCGTCGTTCCATTTCATCCCAGACGTGCTCGATCGGCGATAAATTGGGGAAACAGCTAGCAAAGGCAAGACATCGACATTCTGTTGAACAAAAAAAAGTCCCTGACTACACGTGCAACATGTGGCCTTGCGTTGTCTTGCTGCAGAGTGATGTGATTTTGCTGTCTCTGCATGAAGGGTATCACATGTCTGAATAATTTCGTCTCGATAGCGTACGCTGGTGAGATTTCCATTGACAATTTGTAGAAGGGTCCTTCCACGTGCTGTTATTCCACCCCACACCATAACGCTACCTCCACCGAATTGTTGACGTTGCACAACACAAGCGTCCTGGTACCGCTCCTCAACGCGACGATACACTCCACAACGGCCGTCACTGTTATCCAAATGAAATCTGGATTCATCAGTGAACAGAATATTGGCCCAATCCTGTATTCTGAATCGCAGATTTCGTCTGCACCACGCTAGTCTAGCGATACGATGACGTTGAAGTAGTATTGGGCGCACCGCTGGACGTCTTGGTCTGATGTTGTGCTCGCGCAGACGATTACGCACAGTTCTTGGACTGATTGGTCGAAGTCCAGGAATGCTACGAGCAGTCAAACTTGCTGTCTGGAAACGATTTCTCAGGTGCACAATCCTGCCGACGCGACGTCACACGAGGACGCCCAGAACGTGGTCGATCCCGAGTGTTACCAGATTGTCGGAAACGTCTCCATAATGACTGGATGGTATTCCAATGAACTCCAAAGTGTCTTGTTACAATATTTTGTGCCACTCCAGCTTGAAGCATCCCAACAGCACGATAACGTTGGTTTTCGCTGAGTCGTGGCATGACAGAAGGGTAAAATATTGTCAAAACTAAAGTGTTTTCCTTTAAAACGAATAGTGTCCAAACAAACCTTTTACACTTCTTACTCCAAACAGTATTGGCCAGTAAATCTCGTGCGTACGAACACTTCAATAAACAACATGTGTTCACTAACCATCAAAAAGTCCGTGCATCTGAGTCGGGTACTATCCGATATTGTTAAAAAACATCACCTTTATCGATTGTTTACATTTTATAAATATAAACAATAAATATAGAAAAATTATACTAAATTTTATAATGCACAGTTTCTTTTTCCTGCTAGTATATTAGAAGTTCACAAATACATAAATGATGCATCTTTCGTTTATATGCCCTCGTATTACCTGAACATTCCATGAATGTTCAAGCACAAAAATACACTGTAAAAAGCCCCCAGTGAGGATCGAACTCACGACCCCTGGTTTACAAGACCAGTGCTCTAACCACTGAGCTATGGAGGCTATATATCACCACTGAAGATTTAATCCCACCATGTCCCGGTTCAGGTAAATTGATTAAACCCACGTATTCAAAATCCGCTGTGCGCTATCTCACCACTTCAATGTATGTATGCATAAACAACTGTATGGTAATGAATCTAAAATTAATTTTGTCATGTCACTAGTGAATCAGTTTAATAAAATAGCGTGTATATACTTACTTATATTATAAATACATTTATGAAAGTAGTTATTTGTAAGACAAAATAAAAAATGAAAATTCACACGCAATCTCAGTGTAGTCAACGGGGGATTACTTGAACTTACTTGTCATAGAATTACATGTAAGTGTACTTGAATATGCCTCGCCATCTATTGTTATTGAAATATTCTATTGATTGGCTTCTCCTATTCCAGGTTTGTTTATTTTTGGACTAGATGTAAAGAAAAAAATTCAATATCAATTTCTGCTTTATTTTTTTAGCTGACATACATTTGATATTTGGGGTAGAGTCTCCGCAGAGACCCCCATGCAAATAATCCTCATCTAGGATTCCAGGGGCTCCCTGGATTTGATATGTATCTATCTCTCTCTCTGTGTGTGTGTGTGTGTGTGTGTGTGTGTTATACATATATGTACACATGTATTTTAGACATATATTTACACGATATTAATTAAACATAGTATAGTTGATAAGACTTACATATTCTGAATCACTATATTACAAACATCGTATAGCTGATAAGACTTACATATTCTGAATCACTATATTACAAACATCGTATAGCTGATAAGACTTACATATTCTGAATCACTATATTACAATATTTTTCAATTTGGATAAAGATAGTAGCATGAAATAATATCGTTGATGGTAAAGATAAAATGGCGAAATATTTGAGAAAATATTCAGAACATGTACACTACTCTACTCACTTTCAGCCGGGGGTATATGTATTCTATAGTCTCTAGGCACTAGCTGTAAATTAGAAATAAAATATTCTGTATTCTGTAATGATTTTCATATTTTCACTTGTGTTTTCTAACTGAAATTTATGAAATCATAATTCATAAGTGGTTGTATTTCTAGTTTTACTTGTCAATAAACCCCATGTTGTAATACACTTGTACCTGTTACATTGTGCGGTATATGGTATACACCTGTACCTGTTACATTGTGCGGTGTCTGGTATACACTTGTACCTGTTACATTGTGCGGTATCTGGTATTCTTCAATAAATCCCGTGTTGTAATACACTTGTACCTGTTACATTGTGCTGTATCCGGTATACACTTGTACCTGTTACATTGTGCGGTATCTGGTATTCTTCCTTCTACATTGTATCTCCATCAAATAAAGTTTGGAATATATAACTATACAAAAATTAAGATGTATCGTTAAATGTAAGCTACATGGACACCCGAAATAGAGAAGGTTAGTACATGCATAGATATGTATAATCAAACATCCTATTGTTTATGTACAACACGGAGACTGACTGGTTACCCACGGGTGCTTCTAATCGATTCTCTCCATCATGACAGTTTGAGGGAGCGTGGGTGGACTCAAAACTGCTTTGCGACGATGATTGTTTCTGTGCTGCACTGGGACTGACAAACCTTCTGTATATGTGGTAGTTGTACTTAGTTTAGTTTTATACTTTTATATTGCCATGCACATTCATTCACTTACTAACTTTGTGTTGTGTGTTAAAGAAACCTAAACACCCCTATTAAATATTGTCATAATTTTGGAGTTTCACTAATTCTGTTCACTTGTTTATCTTGTATGCATGCTCAGCATTTATTGCTCTATACTGTTATCACAATGGGTAACGGGATATGTCTGTCAGCGTCCTACACTAGTGGTCGCCGATGTTCTCATAGGAATATAAGGGTTAATTGTTTATATTCCTGATTAAGGTTAGCCATTATCGGTGCTTTATGATTTTGGCTGGGAACCTTGAAGTTTGAGGGGCATGCCCAAGTTTGAGTCAGTTCTGTATTGGAGTTTAATACAGATGGATGTCAGTTCTGCTCCGTAAGCAGATGGACTGATGTGTATATTGAACTTCAACTATTTGAAGTTGTTCAACATAAATGTTGTGTGTAAATATGTGTATATTTGTAAATAAACTGTAAATATAACATCTGCCTTATTCTTGGACAATAGCACGTTACAAATTTGGTGGCAGCGGTGGGATTATTATTACAAGTGATATGGCAGAAAATTTAGATACCCCAACTGTGCTATTAGGAATAAGACGTAATAGGTCAGATACAGGAATAGGGACGATGACATCCACCCCTCATGAGATCCAGCGTATAGAAAGAGAATGTGCAGCGCTTGATAGAGAAATACGCAATACTACAGCGGCACTCAGAAACAATAGTTACAATGATGATCATCAAAGTAACAGGGATTTCATGAAACCTTTAGTACGTCCAGCTGCATATGATGGGTCTGAGCCGTGGGATGATTATAAAGTCCAGTTTGAACTCGTGACGGAGATAAATGGATGGGACGACATAAGGAAGTCCATGTTCTTAGCGTCCTCGTTCAGGGGTGCTGCACAAGGAGTGTTAGCTGATCTGGAGCCAGGAAAACGACGTTCCTATGTTGAATTGTCAACTGCACTCAGTCGCCGTTTTGGATCCGAGAACAGAACTGAACTGTTCCGAGTTCAGCTAAAAAACCTTGTCCGGAAAAGAGACCAATCACTTCCGGAGTTAGCTCAATATATAAAACGATTGAGCAGAAAAGCTTACCCTAATGCTCCGCGAGATCTACTGGAAACATTGTGTCGGGATCATTTCATAGACGCCCTTACTGACTCCGACATGAGACTGAGGATTCAGCAAGCGCATCCAAAAACCATTGATGATGCTACAAAACTGTCCGTGGAACTGGATGCATTTAATATGGCAGAAAAACAGCGAGAAAAACGAGCTACTACAGCGGTGCGGAATGTAACTGTCAGTGACTATGCAAATGAAAAATCATTCAGTGCTGATGACATTAAAGCATGTATGGGAGAAATTTCAAAGGAACTCGTTGAAATGCGCAAGGAAATAGCAACAATGAAAAAATCGAAAGATACATGTGCTGCTAATTCAAAACCATCAACAAAAGAAATCCGTTGTTGGAACTGTGGTGGGAATCATTTTAGAAGGAACTGCCCGAAAGCCAAAAAATCATCAAGTTCTGGTAAGGGAAATTCAAACTTTGCCCCGCGGTCTTCTCGAATATCGAAGGACGGGTCTGGTATGTATGTGGATGGATGTATACATGATGCTGAATCTGTACGATTTCTTGTAGATACAGGTGCCAATGTCTCCATCATTAATACCAGTGTCTACAGGAAAATGAATCCACTCCCCGAATTACAATCTTCTAAAATGAATATGAAGATGGCTGATGGGAAATGTATTCATGCAAAAGGGATCGCGACAATGAACGTGACTCTCGCAGGCATTTCTGTACAGCACGAATTCTGGATTGTTGACATTGATGAGGACATCGAGGGATTGCTCGGATTTGATTTCTTGAAGGCACATAAATGTGTTCTTGATGTAGGAAATAGTCAGTTTAAATTGAATGGGCATATTGTAAAATGTTCAACATTCTCGTGCAACTACATGCGATGTTGTAGGGTTGTTCTGGAAGATACCAGTGTTGTTCCAGCTGGAAGTGAGATGTTGCTTCAAGGAAAAGTTTTGGATACCGATTCAGTACCTAAGACCGGCCTTGTTATTCCTACGGAGAAATTCACTGAAAAGTACAAACTGATTGTAGGGAAAGCTGTAGTAGATTTGTCGAAGGAAAAAATTCCTATACGTGTGCTCAATGTGTCAGACAAATCAATCAAACTTTATCCGAGAACAGTAGTTGGTCACTGCGAAGATGTAACAATAGACCGAAGTGAGAAAACTTGTTCTTATCCAGATGGCAAAATTCCGGATTACCTTTCGACTTTACTATCTGAATCATGTGTCAATTTGGATGGAAAACAATCGGAAATCCTAAAACAGTTTTTGATCAACAATAGAGATGTGTTTGCACCCGACAAACTAGCACTTGGTCGCACAGGAGTAATCAAACACAAGATTGACACTCAGGGCGCTACACCCATCAAACAACAACCCCGTCGAATGCCATTTGCTAAGAGATCTGAGGTGTCATCACAGATCGAAATGATGTTATCTCAGGACGTGATTGAAAAATCAAACAGTCCTTGGGCTTCACCAATTGTATTGGTGAGGAAGAAGGATGGTTCCCTTCGGTTTTGTGTAGACTATAGAAAGGTGAATTATGTTACTAAGAAGGATTCATTTCCGGTTCCCAGAGTTGACGACAAACTGGACGCTCTAGTTGGTTCTCAGTGGTTTTGCACCCTTGATTTACAAAGCGGCTATTGGCAAGTTGAAGTGGAAGATCAGGATCGTGAGAAAACTGCCTTTGTGACCGAAAATGGACTGTACCAGTTCAAGGTCATGCCCTTTGGACTGTGTAATGCACCCGCCACCTTTGAAAGGTTAATGAGTAAAGTCTTATCGGGATTATCTTGGAAAACTTGTTTGGTTTATCTTGATGACGTGATTGTTTTCGGTCAAGACTTTGAGACAACGTTAAATCGTTTAGAGGAAGTGCTTTTGCGACTACGTACTGCGGGACTGAAATTAAGTCCAAAGAAATGTTTCTTATTTCAAAAGCGAGTGACATACTTGGGGCATATTGTAACCCCGGACGGAATTCAAGTGGATCAATCAAAAATTGATGCCATAAAATATTGGCCTGTGCCCGTCAACATTAAGCAGCTTCGTAGTTTTCTTGGATTATGCTCTTATTATCGCAAGTTTATTTTGAACTTTGCAAAAGTTGCTCGTCCATTAAATTCCATGACAGAAAATAAACCATTTTTGTGGACGGATGAGTGCAACACGGCTTTCCAGCAGCTAAAATCTAAACTAATGCACAGTCCGGTACTGGCATACCCGGATCCTCAAGGCTCAGAGTTCATCCTAGATACAGACGCTAGCAACAAAGCCATTGGATCTGTGCTTTCTCAAATTCAAGATGGTAAGGAGAAAGTAATAGGCTATTTTAGTCATGCATTAGGGAAATCCGAGACAAACTACTGTGTAACCCGCAAGGAATTACTCGCGATTGTAGAGTCCATAAAACACTTCCACTGCTACTTGTATGGCAGGAAGTTTCGCCTACGCACAGACCATGGGTCACTTCGGTGGCTTATGAATTTCAAAAATATTGAAGGACAGTTAGCTCGATGGCTGGAAGTTCTTGGCACTTATGACTTTGAAATAGAACATCGAGCTGGAGCAAAACATGTTAATGCTGACTCGATGTCGCGCCGACCTTGCCAAGACTGCTCATATTGTGAGCGAACTGAGCAAACTTTTCGTCAAGAAGGAAAATGCAATGTTGTCCGTAAAAAGACTCAACTTTCCTGGATAAATGGAATATCACAATCTCAAATGGCCAAAGCCCAAAGAGACGATACGACAATAGGTGTTATTTTCTCAAAATTGCAGCAAAGCCATACCAAGCCTAAATGGGAGGAAATCTGTTTGGAAAGTGTGCCAGTGAAAACTTTGTGGTCTCAGTGGCAAAGACTGGAATTCAAGAATGGTGTCCTGCATCGGAGATGGGAAGATGATACAGGGAAGCGAATTTCGTGACAAGTGATTGTGCCAGAAATATATCGTGCAGATATATTAAAATCGCTTCATGATGCCGTTACATCTGGCCATCTTGGAGTCAACAAAACTTTGTCTCGGATACGAGAACGATTTTATTGGCCGGGTGTTGGATCTAGTGTAAAGGACTGGTGTCGTAAATGTGAACAGTGTTCGGCAAGGAAAAGTCCGTCTAAATCCTACAAGGCCCCTATGAAGATCTACAATGTGGGAGCTCCAATGGAGAGGGTAGCCCTGGATATCATGGGTCCCTTACCTGTAACAGAACGCGGAAACAAATACATTCTTGTTGTGGGAGATTATTTTACTAAATGGACTGAGGCATACGCGATCCCAGATCAAGAGGCTGAGACTGTAGCCAGGAAGCTCGTTGATGAGTTCATTTGTCGTTTTGGGGTCCCTTTACTTATTCATTCCGACCAGGGAAGAAATTTTGAATCTGGACTATTCATCTCGATGTCAAAACTACTAGGAATGGAGAAGACTCGAACTACAGCTTTACTGACGGAATGATTGAGCGTTTCAATAAAACGGTTGGAAATATGCTTGCAACATTAGTGTCTAAAGATCAAAGAGACTGGGACGAAATTCTCCCGATGACAATGATGGCATGTAGGAGTGCTGACCAGGAATCAATGTCATATTCCCCGAATTTGATGATGTTAGGTCGGGAAGTACGTTTACCTGTGGATTTAATGTACGGAAGTATTCCTAAAGAAGAAACAAACAGTGTGCCTGATTATGTTGCAGACTTGAAGGACAAAATGTGCAAAGTGCATGAATCGGCTAGACAACATATTAAAAGTGCAAGTGATAAACAGAAGTCCGGATACGATTATTCTGTGAAATTTAACCCATATAAAAGTAGTGACCTCGTGTGGCTTTTTGATCCTAAACGCAAAATCGGCGTGAGCCCAAAATTACAATCTAATTGGGACGGACCTTATCGCGTAGTTACGTCAATTAGTGATCTTGTGTACCGAATCCAAAAGACACCAAATTCCAGACCGCGTGTTGTGCATTACAACCGATTAAAACCATTTTATGGCCAAAGTGACGCGTGGCAGCCGTCAAGTGATCAGCAGTCTGGTGATGATGACGAGGTACGTTCTATTGACAATGCGAGTTATAATGACGATTGCGAAGCAGGGATTGATGCAGAATACGGTCGCGGTAAACGAATCCGCCGTCCTGTGGAACGATTGGATTTATAAAGTGACAGTGTAATTAACTGAGAATGTACATTGAGAAAACTGTCAATTTTAATTTGCAAATAACATGTGTGGGCACATGTCTTGGAAGGAGGGAGCAATGTCATAATTTTGGAGTTTCACTAATTCTGTTCACTTGTTTATCTTGTATGCATGCTCAGCATTTATTGCTCTATACTGTTATCACAATGGATAACGGGATATGTCTGTCAGCGTCCTACACTAGTGGTCGCCGATGTTCTCATGGGAATATAAGGGTTAATTGTTTATATTCCTGATTAAGGTTAGCCATTATCGGTGCTTTATGATTTTGGCTGGGAACCTTGAAGTTTGAGGGGCATGCCCAAGTTTGAGTCAGTTCTGTATTGGAGTTTAATACAGATGGATGTCAGTTCTGCTCCGTAAGCAGATGGACTGATGTGTATATTGAACTTCAACTATTTGAAGTTGTTCAACATAAATGTTGTGTGTAAATATGTGTATATTTGTAAATAAACTGTAAATATAACATCTGCCTTATTCTTGGACAATAGCACGTTACAATATAATGGTTTAATCCGTAAGGGTCCAGTTAAAACATAACTTGGATTAGTTCATGTATCTCTTAGGTGTCATACTTGTTCTGTCATCTGATTGGTTTTAGTATTTTGTTCTAGCCAATAGGAATTCCTGGCGGGAATTCCTGAGTTCTTTGTATGAAATAATTCAGGAAAATCTAGTTTTGAAAGAGATTCCAAAGGGTGTTGCCATTATTGAGTTCTTAAAGGACACAACGCATGTTTCTAAACTTTTTCATTTTTTCAGGAAAATTAACTCTTTTTATGCCTAAAACTACTTTAAATGTATTTTAAATGAAATGTTTTGCGTAGTTTTCGAGTTTGAAAGCGATGAAATTCAAATCTTGCGATATGCATATTTTCTTTCGCTAGTTTACGCGCCATTTTGTGTGACGTCATATGCGCCCTCGGGTTTGAAAACATCTATTAGCCATTTCATAAACAGATTAGATTTAATCGACAAAAAACCAATTGTCACGTTAACGGCATGTAAATAATAATGCATTAAGATGTTTTGTGCCGTGCTCGGGTGTACTAGTTGTCGGTAGAAAGGATTAAGACTGAGTATTTTTCAATTTTTCAAAGGAAGGTACGAGAAAAAAGACGTCGATAATTTTTTTGTTGGAGCAAGAACTTTACCTTAAAAAACACACCCAGTCACCTTTTCAAACATCGCTTGGACAGAGACCCTGATAAACTGCGAGAAAATGGATATATCGAAGCTATAAGCACTGGTAGGCCTATAGCATACATTCTGTTTTGCTCTTCAAATTCAATACACACTCGAATCAACTGACCTTCACCTTGTAACAACATATATCGACGATACAATGTAACTTCGACCAACTGGTAGATTTACAACAACAACAAAATAAAGATACAAAATAATTGAACTTTTAATTATACAAATAATAGAATATTGTATTTCCTAACTTTAAATTGAATTATAAAATTATTTCTTTATTGAACTCGTAGCATCTTGAGTGCGTCAGTAGGCTATAACGCCGTGCTCCCACTTCGTACTTCCTAAAGAAGTGCAGATCACAATTCAAAAATAGTAATAAGATTGCTTTATCAAAATAAAATAATGTGATTACCACTTTAAATTTGAATATTTTTATTGATTTGTGTGTGTATTGTCTTTTTCTTTCTTTCCGAAATGCACGCGTGACAATAGCTTGGCATAGGGCCTAGTTGTCAACAATTTAACGTATCATAATTTGTCTAATCCAAAAATAAATAATGATTGCACTGTTTATTTTAGAAAAACAGCGCCAATTACAGATGTAAAAAGGAATAACATCCCCAAACAGTTTGTAGACAGCGACCCATATAAACATTATTTACTCACAATTTTGCCGATTTCATATACGCTTTACTCGCTATATTTGGGTATTTACATCGTTATATGTGTGCACTGGTGGCGAACACATATAAAACTCGGACAATTTATCAACATCGATTTAAATGTTGACCATGGTAAATTAATTAGGCCCCTAAAAGTTGAGTTTTTAATAATATCTCACAGTACTTTCACAATCCGAAGGGCGCATGTGACGTCACTGTACCACGTGACTACCTACCTAATTAATTTGACTTTTTGAAATCGGGGCCTAGATTTAAGTCTGTATTGTGGTTAATTATCGCAAAATTTCGGCGAACGAACTATTAGAATTAATTACTATAAGCATAAAGAAAACAAAATGCATGTAATATTGTATACTTTGAAAACATGAGATATGTCCTTTAACCCCGCTTTTATTTTGTGACTTCTCCCCCACACATGTCAAATATAAAAGCGGGGGTAAGAGTCAGAGGAATCTCGGATTAGGTTACGAACTAAAGGGTATATCACTTAACTACCGCGATCGGTTCCATATAAGGACTAGTTGAACATACATGTAGCTAGCAATGAGAAATCTTGCGCCGGGACACCCCTCCCCCCTTTTTTCCCTTCACAGATATGATATTTTGTATAGAGATGTCGAAAAAAGCATGCATGTACTTTTTATTTTGTCAGAACGCACTTGTTTCAGGGGACTTCAGGGACGGATCCAGGAATTGCGGTTACGGGGGCGCCACTTTATGAGACAGGGGGTCTGGGGGCCTTAAGGCGGCCCCCAGTGGGTCCAGGACGAAGCCCTGGTGGGGGTCCAGGGGCAAAGCCCCCGGAAGCTCCTGGATTTTACAGATTTTATAGAGCTTGAAATATGTCATTTTTAATACAGTGAAATTGGTAAAACGACGCAAATTTTAAGGGTTTCTGGAAAAAATTAAGTTCTCTCAATAAAGTAATTCAAGAAATCAAAAGATTTTGTCATTTATTTCTCCGGGAATGGGAGAAATTATTGCTTCTTTTATCGTTTAATACATTTTTCTAAACAAGATACCAAGATTTACCTTAAATTTGAAAATTTTAGGGGGGGGCGCCCCCCTTAAATCCGCCACTGACTTCGCCCTCCCCCTGTACCCCCCCCCCCCCCTCCACCAAGGCTTTGCACTGGACTCACTAGGGATCTTAAGGCAGTCCCCAGACATCCAGCAGTTTACTGCGTTCAGAATTATCTAGATCAGCTAGTGGTTAAATAGGAGACTAGTTTGAATATGCTGATCTCATAAGACGCATAAAAGCGATAAATTAATGGGGGGGGGGGGGTTACACCATTACACTTAGCAAATACGGTACATTCCTGCGAAACGTGGCTCCTGAACTTTACCTCTTCAACATCTTGCGTAGTACCAAATTCAATAAACGACAACTTAAAAATCAAACTCGATGTGAACAATTGGTGGGGACCCAAGGGCCGAATTAAGTCCCCCGAATCTACTCAATTCTGACTAAATAAAAATGTGCATGCTTTTCTGGACAGTTCTATTTTTATTTTTTTTTAAATGATGGGGGGGGGGGGGGGATTCGCCATTACTAGAGCTAGCTACGTATTTTTAGAAATAACTTGTCCTGCATGGACCTGGTCGCGGTAGCTCAGTGATATATCGCTTGGTTTGTGGGCGGGAGGTCGTGAGTTCGAGAACCGTTACTATCATTGCCGCATCAAACCAAGACAGTGATTGCTCCTTTGCCAAACACTCGGCATTTAAAAGTGAGAATCACGGGTCTTTCCGTAATGACCTTAAAAACAGATATTCCGTATCGCTGCACAGGCGTTGGCACGATAAAGAACCGTCATTGCTACGGTCATGTGTGCTAAGCACGTCTACATTTGTGGTATATCAGTGACGTTAACTAATGAAATCCATCGTAACAAATCAAAATAAACATTTCCTGGATACAATACAAATGAAAAATTATGCAATGCAAATGGAAAATATAGAATACAAATGGAAAATTATACAATACAAAGAAAAAATATAGAATACAAATGGAAAATTATACAATACAAATGGAAAATTATACAATACAAATGGAAATTATACAATGCAAATGAAAAATTATACAATGCAAATGGAACATATAGAATACAAATGGAAAATTATACAATACAAATGGAAAAGATCAAATATTGCAACGTTTGACATGCCATAAAATTGTTTGTTTTACATTTAAATGATGGCCATTTCACACTGCAATAAAAACAATTCCATGCAGCCCTAACTAGAATACCGGTTATTGGGGGGAAGGGGGGGGGGGGGTATGTTTGGTTTCTTCATTTAGGGATATAAGGTGAGAGCAAAGCTGAAACGACATCTCAACCGAAATGGAAATACACAGTAAAATGTAATAACCACCATGTAATATGCATGGACATTATTATTACCCTATAAATATTCCACAAACATGACTTTAATCTACAATCGATCAAATATTGTTGCATTTAAATATTTTCCTATGACTCTTTTTTCTACTAATATTATGACTTTTGTCCCTGTGCCTTTTTCCCCGTGCCTTTTTATTCCGGTTACATTTTTTCCCCGATTACCGAACGAATATATGGATAAATTTACATTTTGTAACAAACAATAAGTAGGTGATGAATTCTGATATCTGTTAACCCGGACTTACTTTTTCTCCAGAAAGGTGTAAATTCTTGTCCAAATAATATTAGCTATATAATGAATTAATGTATTTTGAAATATATTTACTGTGATAAGCCATGCCAAATTCATTAGGATAATAATGTTCATATTCATATGATATCATATTCCTGTTGTCTTTATTACTGTTCATTATTGAATACACTTTTTTATATCATATACCTAGTAGTGTATCAGCCCTGATACACCTATCTTGGCTAGGGTGAGACAGCTGCAAGTAGGTAGGGCTGTCTCGCCCTAAGGGCCGAGATATCTCTGTCTCGGCCCGTTGTCAAGAGGCTGTCTCGCCCTCAAATTTCAAATGGCTATTTCTTCTTTAATCTTTTGAAATCTAACATAACTACATGAAAAAATGATGTTAGACACAATTTTTTTCATATATAATACTTTCTTCCACGACAAAATTTAATTTAAGCAGAAAAATTAAATAAAAACCTTTTTGAAAACAGCGCTAAATTGTAGCGAGTATCTAAGCAAAGGGGGGTAACCCAAGTAACAATTGTTTATTTAGAACAATAATTATAGGTTATAGACTTTGTATGGGAAAATATGAAGACCGAGTTTTTTGGCGCGTAGACGGACCGAGCTTGCGAGGTCCGTTCGCGACAAAAAACGAGGTCGTCATATTTCCCATACAAAGTCTATAACCTTTTTATTATATACTTTCAATTTCATTTAGAAACTAACAATAATTTTATTTTTAACAATAACTTTATCGGTTTAACTGAGTAAAAGATGGAAAAACACAAAAAAATTGAAAATTAACGGCGTAGAAATCGTAGAAAAATCGTGTGATATATGCCCGCAAAAAGAAAAGAAAAAAGAAGAGATGAAATTGAAAGTATATAATAACACGTTTAACTTCATTTCAAAACAATCAACGTTCTAGGTGACAGAAAACAGTAGGAGGATTATGGAGGGTGATACTGAAGCATTTTCAGAAATCCCCGGTCCTAATGGAGATAAAATGTTAATTTACAGCAATTTTGATGTAGAAAACTGTTTTAAAACGATTTCTGAAATCTAAAATCCCGAGGACTTGGCAATAAAACGAGAAAAGTAGAACCATTATCTTCCGACGTATTTCAACGACTTATAGATGCTAAACAGATGGGAAACGGTAAAAAAAAAAAAAAACTTACTTCAGTATAAGGTAACATTCCTTAAGCTAAGAAATAGCAGCATCAGATCCGCCACGTAAACAAAGTTCTACAACTCTTACAAATTATATGAAATATTGAAAACGGGCGAGTTTGGTAAATCCGAAAAAATAAATAAAAATCAGCAATGGAATAAAGCTACAAAACCCAGACTTTAGCATGTTTCACAATGTCAATAGTACTGGAAACGTAACCATTAAAGTAAACTCTCTGAAGGAATGAAATAGTCAAATATCGTTGTACAGTATACCATGTATTTATGTTTGGGTCAATGACCCCCCCCCCCCCCCCCCACCACCCAATTCAAAAAAAAAAGTTTATCAACTTGTTGTGTTTTAGGTATATGATATAAACAATATCACACTCTAATGTTGATCTCGGACCTGGGATTGCCCCTCGCGTGATCTCGGGGCCAATCCCAGGTCCGAGATCAACATTAGAGTGTGATATTCAATATGTACTGCATGTACTATGCTCCATGTGGGGCCGCTTAGTGAAACAAACGTTTCAAAAGTTTTGTAAAGTAGTGATTTTTTAAGACATTTTCTCCGAGATTTACCCGTGGTTAATTTACTTCTGGTGTTCAGGTAATTATCGACTTCTAAGTAAAACAAAATATCCAAACTTGTTTTGCGGTAGATAAAAGGGGCGGATACGCTTGGTACTATATACACACCCAATTCGGGTGCTCATTTGACGCTAGGCCGATTCCGATAGTCCGGGCGTGATCTGTGATCTCATCTGTCATTGGGAGGCGGTATGTGTTTGATGTTTGTCCGGATGATTTGAGTACTACACGCAGGTGTCAACTCAAAATCTTATAATTAGTGACGACACCATGGGTATTCGCTGAACCCGCGATTTTGACAAGAGTGTGAACAATCGTGGCAGATTAATTATGATTAATAGGGAATTGAGTAGTGAAACTCATTGTTTAAATCTTGTACAAACATCTTTAGATACCCCATATATATAGCCGTAACAAAACAGAAGTTCTAAAAGTCTTTAGTTGTGCTGCTGGCTGCAATATAAGCTACGAGAGTTCTACAAGATTTCCGAAGTTCCGAAATTCTATAGCTGTGATTTTGACTGCAATCGTAGAATCTACAAGAATACTATAACACTATGGTATGTTTTTCTTTATATATTGATAATATAAGATCTGCTAAAGGGACTGATTCACGCTTCCATCCTCACCCCCCCCCCCTCAATTTTTTCCTCATTTTTATTGCTCAAAATTTACTGTTTAATGTGTTTAGAAGATTTCACAAAAACTTAAGGTTATACATTATCACAGAAGCTCATTTCTGAGAGTTTATTGTTTGTTTTGTAAACAGAGATTGCGCTATATTATATACGTGTACGAGATGGTATTTATCTAAATTCATTATATGTATCACATTTCCATCATTCTTTGGGTAACGTGTCATTTTTAAAATGTTAATTATGACTGCAAAATTAACATGCTTTATAAAGGGTACTACTAAACAGAGTAAAAAATTCATAATTTAAGGTAATTCCACACCCTTCTAGAATTATGGGTTCATTCTTATATTTGATTTGTTGATTCTTCAAATAATAGATCTTAGTAACAAATAAAAGTGATAAAGTAAGTATGTTGCGGTATTAACAAATTTTTTATCAATTAGCACATTATATATACTGTTATCAACGTCAGAAAATTGCAATTTTCCTTAAACAGCATTATCAAAATTTCACAAAAAATGGTTAAAACGATATAATAGTATTCATAGCAATTTCATGAAACCGTTTTAAAAAAAAATATGCAAAATGTTTGTGAAAAATCTATCGCATAATGGACTTAATAAGGGATTCTATGAAAACAGAGTTATCGCCCTTGGATTCAATATTTTCAAACATATGATTGGCTATTCATATATAACTTAGACATTTGATATATTTTATGGTTAACAAGATTTATTACAAAAAACTATTGAAAAAGACTCCAACAAAATTTATTTTCCCGTTATGCATAAATCTTGATAATTCTAATGATATATATTATAGTTGTTTTGATTGGACAAAAATAAAGCTGTTCAAACGAGAGTTTACACATCAATAAATGTATTCATGTGCACCTGACAACAAATAACATAGTGCGGGGTAACTATTTAAATTTTTGAAATTGTTGATGCAGTGAATGAATTGGTATTATAAGAATCAAACATTCTTTTTGAAGAATTTATCGATGTGTAAGCTCCGGATATTTTAGCAGCCCCCCCCCCCCTAAACTTTTCAAATCTAAGGTAAATCGTGATATCTTGTTTAGAAAAATGTACTAAACGATAAAAGAAGCAATAATTTCTTTCACTCCCTGAGAAATAAATGACAAAATATTTTGATTTCTTGAATTCCTACATTGTATATTGGAATAACTTAATTTTTTCAACAACAACAAAAAAAACACAACCCTTAAAATTTGCGTCATTTCATTAATTTCACCATTAAAAAAATGATAGGAAACAGTACAAATGACTAAATAGAAGACATATTCCAAGCCCTCTAAAATCTGTAAAATCCAGGAGGTTCTGGGGGTTCATTGTCGCAAAGCACGGGTTATCGTTTCATTCTATTTCGATGTAACAATAACCCGTGGTTTGAGACGATGCCGGGGGCTTCGCTGTAGATCCCCTGCCTCATAAAGTGGCACCCCTCGTCACCGTTATTCCTGGATCCGCCCTGTAACGCTTAAATAAACATTTCTTTATAATATTTGTCAATAGTATCAGTTTTTAGCGAGCAGACCAAATATTTTATGGCAACTTGATTCCGATTATCATTATTTTGTTTTGTGAAAGTAATGAGCGACAAATTACATCAATAATCAATTCTATCTATGAGTGATAGTTCATCGGGTTAAATAAATTCATGATCTTTGATTTTCTTGTTATCTTTCCCTTTTTTATGTTTGATTTTATTCTTCTTTACCTCCTCCCCCATTTTGTTATTTATTCATTTTTCTTTAGTTTATTTGGTTTTTAGAAATAAGATCTTGGAAATTTAAAATATCATGCGCTCGTATTTATATGTAAACAGGTACCTGTATTCGATTGCTAAAAGGTTGGTCGCGGGTTTGAGTCTAGCAGGGGTTTTTAATTTAATTTTCAAATTACTTTCGACTAAAACTGCATTTTATGTTTTGTCTAAATAAAGTAAATTTGAAAGTTTTCAATTTCGAAATATTGTGGTGCATATCCTCCACTTTTCATCCATTAACAAATTTTTCTGGTGTAGCATACCCCCTTAACTTCTAACGTTATATAAACATAATACCGATGAAATGAAACAACAAAAGCCCCGTGGGTCACAACGCTCACCTGAGCCGCCTTATTTATATATAGAGGAACACTAACACAGAAAGATGAATTAGGTTACTACATATGTAAGAATGGCCCAACAATATACATTGTACAAAACCAATTATAAGAAAAAAATAATTTCCTTTAAACTGGAAATATATAATGACCCGGTGAGAGTTTGGACTAATGCTTAGATGTCCATGGCGGTTCTTGAAAAGATTATCTTTAAAATAATGTTCCCATACATCCCCGTGCGAATTTTAAGGTGTTTAATGTTTAACGACCATATTTCATATATATAGTAGATGGAAGGTGGGTTTTTTTTAATCATGGTATTATTCTTAACTTCACCTAGAATTTTATATTGAAGTCTATGTTTTATCAAATTATTTTTAAAAGAAATTACATTTTCATTCAAATCTCTTAGCGAAAGGTTATATGTATACACTATCTTTCTATAAAAATATGAAACAAAATTGATCATTTACCGCACACATTAAATTTATTTTTTAGATTTTACTTATTTTTAAAAAGAGCAGATAACTCTTCAAAAAGGTCTCAGGCACAAAAAGGTCAACTTTCAATCATGTACCGGTCATGTGAATTTGATTCACTTCAATTTTATCATTATTTAACAATAAACGTTTTGATCAAAGCGTTCAAAATTGTTCATTATCCGTTCGCCATTCATTGAATACCTTTTAAGCCTAGTCTCGCTTTGGTTCTCAAAGTTGCTATAAACAAATATAATTAATCTACAAGTGCACCACCTCGTGGTTCTTGAGAAGATTTTTCCTATTTATTTCCATGTGATTTAAAAAATAAAGTTGTGTATATATAAATATGTAATTGAATTGAATTGTTGAAAAGAAAAAAAAATATTTCTACATGTTTATACTTTTTGTATAGATCTATTTCTCAAGAACTTGTCGTCTATTAGTTACATGTAAAATCAATACGGGAAGTGAAGTTAGCAAAGAATGCATGGGCAAGCGAGAAATTTTCACTCACATTTAGTCTTCACCAGCTCACATGGCAACGTCACATTGCCGGTGAAGGGCTGCAAAATTTAGGCCTATACTCGGCGCTTACGGCCTTTGAGCAGGGAGGGATCTTTATCGTGCAACACCTACTGTGACACGGGATCTCAGTTTTAAAGGGACTGGTTCACGATTTTTGATAAAAATATTTGTCATTTTTTATGGAAAACATTAATTTTATATTGACAGCCAAAATTTTGACCTTCTGAATGGAAGAATAAAAGCAATATTTTAGCCTTAAATCTGTGTTATGTAAATAAAGACTCGAGTCTTTTAATGTATACAAACAAACCAGTGAAATATTAATTTTGTAATATAAAACATCTTAATTTAACATAGTCACAAATTTGAACTTTTAGGTGACACATTTTACCCAAAGAATGCTTGAAATGTGAAAAATATAATAAACTTCGATCAATTTCCATTTCTTTTGAAAATTTCGTAAACAATAACACACTGCAATCCTTGTTTACAAAACAAATCATAAATTCTCTAAAATGAGCTTCTGTGATAATGTATAGGCCTAACCTTAATTTTTATGTGAAATCTTTTAAACACATTAGACAGTAGTTTTTAATCATTATAAGTGAAAAGCAAAATTTTGGGGAAAATCGTGAATCAGTCCCTTTAACGGTCCCATCCGATATCAATATCTTGAAAACTCTTCGTTTGACAAACATCAAACTTGATACACTGGTACATCCTAAGAAGTAGATGGCCCCTATCGATATTTTACCGCATACTTCTCTTATTTGCTACTGCTAATTAATATCTTTTTCTGTTCTCTTTTTCAGGCCACAAGTAGTCAAAAAGCTATGTAAGTATAAAACTTTCTATAAGTAGAGTTAGTCAATGAAGATATACTTTCAATAATTGATCAATCGTACAGTGAAGATAATTATATACTATAACTTTTTCGTACACAGTGAAGATATCAGTGTACATGTACTGTATATAAATTCCTCATATTACGCAAGTATATATAATCTGTGAAATATTCATTCAACATCAATTTACGCAGATATTTTTTATTTCTGTATGTATGCATTAGTAATACAAATGGGAAGATTTCACACCACAGGCTTCTTGTGAATGAATGCAGCTAATATTATCTTACTTGTAATTGTACTGCTAAGTCAGAATCTTTAGAGAATTTGTCGATCAGTTCTCGTTTGAGTTCCTGATTTCTAGTCGGAGTTTGAAGAAAGTTCATTCAGTGCATTATTTACTCATTCTGTTGCATTTGTCTTTGTAGGACCCCCATTGCCAGGTGGATAGCGGCTTATTTGGAAGAAATGTCCAAGGAGCAGGTATAAGTCAAGAGAATCTGAAATATTATGTTAACTTTCATAAAAAATCTTGTAGTAAATTTCTTTTAATGAGAAGCTACTATCGTTTGATGAGACAAATTCAGATTCTACCAGTCCTGGTTTTCCTCATTGATCATTAAATATTATTGAATTTTCAAAATTTCTCTGCACACACAATTTTCATTAACAATATCATCAGATGATGCAAATAATTGTTTTCTTTATCCATGCTGAATGAAATAATCTAAGTAAAAAAAAAAACCATGGATATAAAAATAAATATTATACTTTTATTCGTAGGAAAGACCTTACCCTGCAACAGAATGTGAGGACTTAGTAAGAGCAAAGGAATGGAGGCAAGAAATCATCGATGAAATCTCCAGGAAGATGGAGCAGATTCAGAATGGTATGTAGAGATAAAGATTGAGAAATGGTCTATATAACATGTTTCATTGTAATGTGAATCATTGTAATGTGAATATTGTGAAACATTGTAATGTGAATCATTGAAAAGTCAATCAGGGCTTTTGATAAGTAAGCGTTTTAGTGATTAATTTGAAATTTAAAGCAGCTAAATGCAGACTCGGGGACAATCTAATTAAAATTAGATGTTGGATCCGCTCGCATACTCGTTTGTGTAGCGAGTATACAAGCGGATCTAACATCTAATTTCAATTAGATTGACTCGGGGAGCAAGCTTTATGGGGTAGAGGATTGGCACCAAATTGAAAGTCCTGATTACCATGTTAACGATCTTGGATTTAGAGATTGTGAATGTTTTTTTATGCACATGATTAGACTAGATAGACGTGTTCGCCCACTGTAGTGAAATTTCTGGTGTACTTTTTAGCTGGTCTTGGAGAATTCAAGCTGATAGATCTGAACGATCAGATTAACATACTTCTACTTGAGAAGGGAGAATGGGATGAACAGATCAAGATCCTTGGGGGTCCTGATTACAAGGTGAGTTATTTCGTTTACTTTGTAAGTATAGAAAATGTGTAAACGTAGATACTAGCGGGAAATATTCTACCTATCATTCACAATTTAAAAATAACATGATCCACCAGTGGTAGAACGTTTGCTTCGTAACCGGTTGGGGGGGGGGGGGGGGTCGAGCCCAGCTGGTGTCAGGACCGCGTTAGATATAAGTATTGGTTAGTCCTTCATCAAGCGCTCGACATTTAGAAGTGAGAGTCACGGGTCTCTCGGATATGAACACACTAAAAAAAGTTTTACTTAGTAATTCATATTTACTTAAATTTGTATATGTAAGCAACAACAAATTACTTGGTTTTTACTTATGGTATGCTACTGATTACTAACTATTACAAAAATATTTTAAAATTGTAATATTTAATTATTTTACTTAAAACAATAAATTATTTACTGCATCAAGGAGAATTCAGAGCAGCTGAAGTACATTTACACGTTACTGGTAGTCTGATCACTATATACTATAATGATATAAAACAGATAAAGGTATCAGAATTTAATTCCTGTATCATTTATTTCATTATTTCACATTCATACTTATAATTGCAATTGTTTTATTGTTAAAAAATATTTGCAACAAGATGTGTTTGTGAAACACAAATGCCCGCGATAATGGCCAATTCCTAAGATGGCCAAGGTCACAGGGACAAATATCTTGGTACCAGTAGAAAGATCGTGTCACAAGAAATGCTCATGTGCAATATGAAAGCTCTGATATTTACCATTATGACAAATGTCAATTTTTTTAAAAAGTAGTTCAAATGTCAAGGTCAAAAGGTTTTGTACCCATGAAAAGGTCTTGTCACAAGGAATACTCATGTGAAATACCAAAGCTCTAGCACTTACTGTTCCAAAGTTATTAGCAGGGTTAAAGTTTCAGAAAGGATGACAGAAGGACAAAACAATTATTATCCTTAAGAATAATATTAGTCAATTTCATTGGTCGAGGGCTGATCACGTGGAGGGAGACAATTCGTGATGTCTCCCTCACGCGCAGGGTGACAACTGTGTTGTCTCCCTTTAGAAGATAACTTTTAATGGCAGAAGTGAGAAAGCTGTATACTAAAAATAATTGAAAATTTTGCGGGATCGTTAATCTTAATCGTTAGACTTCGGCGTCACATTAACAGTCACAAATAACAAAATATAATTTTTTAATGGAAAGTACAGATGTAGATCAAATAATGCACTTTGATATCAAATAATAGATAGTGAAAATAGTTAACTTTTAAGTGTTGGTCCCGTGTCGCGGCAGGCGTTGGTACGTTAAAGAACTCTCGCTGTGTTGGCCGTAAGTGCGAAGCATATGTCATTTATGGTACTTCACCTACAACTGGTGACGTCTCAATATGAGTGAAAAATCTTCAACGGGACGTGAAACCAACCAACCATGATCAACCAAAAATGTTAAAACATTGAAAATGTGTGAATCTTTAGCAATAGAATATAATACTATCGGGAGGCTAGGAAGATATGAATTTCTTTTTAAGTGCAAAGCAGATGTAAAATATAAACTATAGTATTATTCATGTTAAGTGAGAACAAACTTTTTATAAATGCATAAATTTGCTTGTATCTCTAATTTGATGAATTTTTGCTTTTAATTAGGAAATTGGACCCAAGATGATGAAACTTGAGTGGAAAGAAGTTCCCGGAAACGAAAGATATAAATATTTTGGTGCCACTAAAGATCTCCCTGGCATCAGGGAATTATTTCAACAAGAAGGTAAGAATTTGTCTCAGACAAAGAAACAACAACAACACAATGCTGTATATTCATTCTTATGTCTTCCCACTTGAGGGGGGGGGTAATTATTTTTGTACTTTCTGTCCGAGAATATCCTGTGAACGCTTCTCCTCCTATAGGGCTAATTTTGACATCGTTTAACAGTGTTTCGTTCCCATCGGTAGATGTGCATAGTCTTGGAACACAAGGACCCAATTATATTTTTAAAAGTTACAGTGGATCTAAGAGGGGTGGGGGATGTAAAATAGTTTGTGAACACTTCTCCTATATACCGTTGTTTATCCAATAGACTTGGCACGTTGCAGATGTGTATATTGTCTGGACAGGTGGATCCAATCGTTAGCCTTAAAGTTATAGTGGATCTAAGAGGGGTGGCGGGTATAGAATAGCTTGTGAACACTTCTCCTCCTACATATATACAGGATGTAATATTTTCCTACAATTTACATTGGATCAAAGAGTAGTGTTTATAGTATTTTTTCACTTTCCTATATCTACTTGACATTAATTTTGATTTGGTTACTATTTTGCAGGATCCCCTCCTTGCAAGAAGAGACGACTCAGGCTGTTTATCGATGCTGATTACTGCGGTTGTAAGAATGAAGGTGATTATCCCATTGTTTCCTTGGAAGAGGAGATGCCATTCAGAAATACAAATTATATTTTATAAGAATATCTACTTGACATCTCATTTGTGTACTATTTTGCAGCACCCCCTCCTCTCAAGAAGAGACTACTCAGACTGACGAATGATGTAGATGATGATTGCTATGGTTGTAAGGATGAAGGCGATGGTCTCATTGTTGCTAAGGAAGAGGAGATGGAGGAGAGAGGTAATACTATATAAGAGCTTGGTATATTAAATGTTATACAACAAGTTAAACATAAAAAAAACCCATTTAACTCACTCCACCTGTTTGTGATCTGCAACATCAAGGAAAATGATTTGCATGATGTTTGATAAATATTAAGTTTGATTTTGTATATTTTTCAGAAATGGTCCAGAATAATGAAGAATTGGTAAAAAGAGAGGACACCATTGCTTGAAGGGAAGTTCCTGAGGCACAGCAATTGAGGAGGAGGAGGAAGTGGAGAAAGTAGAGGAATATATTGAGGAGGAGGAAGTGGATGTGGTGGAGGAGGAGAAACCATATTATACCAGGATGCATGCATTTGTTAATGTGAGTGTAGAGATGTATGTATGTAGCTGCAAGCTGATGCTATAAAAGGAATTATAAAGTAGTCATGCTCTGCTTTTAGCATCATTTGATTAAGACTAGTCACTTATTTTAAAAGTGATTTATTTATTTATTCATTATTTGGGGGTCACACTCTGTGTGTGGGTGTTTTGTGTTATTCTTTCGTAAGAGTAGTCTCCTATCTATGGAACGCCATATCTGTCTAATGTTAAGTTATTTAATTATATGATGTGTTTTCATAATTATATATCATGGATTCATATTTATATGCTGTGGTTACATGCTATGCCTTTGATATTATGTGCTGTTGATATTCAATTATGTGTTGCAATTTTTTTTATTATATAGTATTGACTTTTAATGTGGATCTATTACCGAGTACTGTGTTCAGTTCTCATATCATATGCTGCTGATCTCATATCATACGCAGTTCTGATATCGTATGGTGTCGATTTTTAATTTTGTGCTGTGGATCTGTTATATCCTGTTATTTTTTTTACCATTACATAGTGGTTTCGTGTTTATATGAAATGGTTTAACATTTATATGATGTGTCATAATTATGTGGTTTGCCATTAAGATGTCTTTCATTATGAGGTTCGTCATTATAGTATGATATTTACGACAACCGGAAAATGTTCCTCATTATTACTACGGTAGTGATCATTCATAGCTACATTGTATTGTTTGATCGTATAGTGGTCACTTCATTGATTACTTCTAATGTCAAATCCTTTGTCCAACTTAATTTGATGTATTGTTGCATTGTATGATAGTGATATTTTATGCTGAATTTGATCCACTGATACTTCATTTTTGCTTCATTGATGTTTTATGCAAATTTAAAAAATGAGAGATAATTCCAGTTCATTTTGTCGTTGTACGTATCATCACTCAAAATATACAATCTGAATAAACATTTATTTTTTGTATTTTATACTTTTGTATTACATGACTGTGCATCAAACTTGAGCATGGAAATAAAACAATATCATCTTAATAATTGTAGTTTGGTATTACTATGGAATCAGGATCAAGGGAAATTAAAACATCCATTAGCAATGCACTGAAACAGCGTTGTGTCGGGACTCAATGATAGGTCTGGCCCCCTTCTGGAATTTTATGGTGTTTGTACCCGGATCATACTTTGTATCTTGAAACTGCCAGGTCTCGTAGAACCGTCAAAACTTGGCCAGTTGATGTGTGTCTTGGGTGGTAGTGGTATCACAAGCCAGAGGTCATTGCGGCCTCGTTTTGGAATTTTACGGCTAATATACATGTTCAAATTGTGCCTGGATCATATCATGAGGCTTAGGACCATCAGACTTGATCAGTTGAAGCATCTTAGGGGGTGTACACCATTACCCAATAGTAGGTCACTGCGGTCTTATTTTGGAATTTAAACATAATCACTGATAGCTCGTGGCGATTTTTGTTTTTAGCAATTTATTTTATGGAGTATTTTAGGGGAACCAAGATTGTGAATTTTATGATTACTGTGCCAACCTTTGAAACATGATTAATGCAATTTTAAAAATCTTGTAATGAGAAAGATTCTTCCAAACTGGAATACACATGATCCCATCATGCAGCAGATCTGGTGATACGGCAGGGGTCAAAACCAAGAAAAATGCTACAATCTGTAAAATGAGGGACATCTAGCAATCTGACGTGTGTTTTCACAATCATGATGAGCAAGGACCAAATTGTGAAATTCATGACACCTGGGCCAGAAGATCTGGTACTAGTACAGGACGTTATAATGTGCTTATTTAGTGAAAATGCATATCTTTTTGCCTTACCTACTAAGGTATGTAAAGCGTGAAGGGCAAGCCATGGGTGGATCTCTACCAGAATGTGATGCATGTATCTAGTATCCCTGGACACTTGGGTGGGACCTAAATTAATGGGTATGGAATCGAAAATGCATATTATACAATATAGTGCCAAAAATAAGTCAACTAAAATCCTTTTCTTTCACTAAATAATTCATTGAAAACAATCACTTTTCTACATAAAAAGATCTAGGAATAATTTATAGTAACTTTTACAGCATTAAGAACACAAATATCTGCAATTTAAATGGTCTCAGCATATTTTTTTTTATTGAACAGCCATATACTTATGTAAAATGACTGTAAGAACATCACATTCAAGGTTTTCTTTAACAAAGGTTTGTATATGAGGAAATAAAATGCTAAAATTCATAGCTATATTCATGAAATAAGTGGCGGCCGCCACTTAAATAAATATTAATTCTTTGCCCTGGCACCTATCGGCTCCCGTAGTTTTGCAATAAAAGTTCGTTTAGATTTCATAATGATTTATAGCAGTTTTTTCAGTTCAGAAATGATTTTCAAATAAAAGATATTTTTCTCTGAAAAATATACCTATGAGCATTGAGCAGTCGACTCATCTATGGCACTATGTTGTATTCTTTACTTCAGTGTTTTGTGAAGAAATATAATTGTATATTTGGTTATCAAAAGGATGTTGCTATGGACTTATAAATGTTAAATTACTTACACCTGCACCAGGGGTTTAGGTTCTGAGGCCGGACCCAAATCATGATATGATGGAATGTATCTCATATCCTCAAGCTTGGTCACCTTTTGAACAATGATGAGACGGCTCAGGATAATTAGCATACCTTATTCATCTTGTTGAGTACCCCTACCCCTACAAGCGCCTCCTGGAACTTTTTTAACTCTCTTTGAGATATCTTAAAAGACATAAGATATATGTTTCAGAAGATAACTTATAAAATATATAACATATTTTATCATCTTTTATCAGATATCCAATTATAAAGGATACAATTAATATATTTCATAAACTTTAGAAGATATCTTGTAAGTTTAATAAGATATCTTATAAAATTTATGAGATATCTTATAAATCTAAAAATAGCATGTTATAGAAGTGTAGTAATAGAATAACAATAACATCAATTTCATTTTTTCTGTGACGTTGATGATTTACTTATAATGTGATATATTATTTTGTGCAGTTTATATGAGTCGCAATTATACTATAAGGGAGGAATCGCACATTTTCTTCACCAATTCTATTTTCAATGCAAAATACTCTCTTTTTGTAACCAATGCTGAAGATAACTTAATTAATTTGTTAAAAATCCTTGACAAGAGAAAATAAAATTGTTTTGTCCTGTGACTTGCCCACTCTACAAAATCCTAAATCGGGGAGGGGGAACTTTTCTCTTAAGTTCGAAAAAATTCACGATTTCTTAATTCGGAGGGGGGAGGGGGTGTTAAAAACTTACTACCAAAGATAATTTTTTATACAAATTCTCCATGAATACATGCATATATGTTTGCAGTTCTGTCTTTACCCTAAATACCACTATAAATGAAAATGGAAGAAAGCAGTCTCCCCAATTTCTTTATTTGCATATGTTATAAACAATGGAATTATTACCGTTGCCCCCCCCCCCCCCCCCCCCCCCCCGAACAAAAGAAGAAAAGACCCTTCCCCCCTCATGACACGACAATAAGACTAAATATCAGTTAAACTACAATCTAAATCTGTAAATGACTTTAACTTCCTGAGCTTTTCACTATTTCACAATCATCGTCGGTATGACAGTACTTAATTGAAATTTCTAATTTGCATTGATGATACATGTCTATTACAGTATGTAGAAAATGACTATAGCTTTGGCAGATTTATTTCCGGTTTCCTTCACTGCGGAATTTGACCTCACCTTTAACCTTTTAATGGGTCAAAAAACCCACGTGGTGTAAATTTAAATAACAATAACGTTAGTAGGGGTGCATTGTCTAATTCAGATTAACCAGCCTTCCTCACCTCGGCCTTGATGTGATTTATACTACGTGATTCCCAGTCACGTTTTAAACCATGTGATTCTCTTCGCCATTTTTTACTTAATCAATAGCCAATTCGTTAGATATCACTATTCGAAGTAAGACAGACTTATATTTTAAAGTATCTTTTTGTCGTTGAATACATCGTCTCATAAAATTACTTTCCCTCCCTGGGCACTATCCCCGCGGTAGCTCAGTGGTACAACCTGGAGGTCATGAGTTCAAGTTCCGCTCGTGCCCTGTCCGTGTCGAACTTAAGTAAGTACATGTGCAGTGATTGCTACGTCATTTAATATTTATTGTGGTGATGAAATTACGGTGATTTTGATTGGCTGAAAAATTCGTTTAATTCCTGCATGAAAGAAAACGTGATTTTGACTTCATGTTGTGTGTATTGTTTGTCGTATGAATTATGTTTTATTATGTTTAAAAATATCTAAATGATAACCAATCTTATAATTCTTTTCTTGGTGGTGGTATCATAGCGCATTGATGAAGTTTTCTATCGAGCGCCAAATTAATATAATCTCAACTGATGATCACTCAACTAATCGAAGATATCTTTGATTATTTGAAGATATCACTTATATCGTTTGATGCGCGCAACAATTCAATTCAACAAGGGTTGTTGTGTTCGCCAAATGCCCGTGGAATTCATAGATTGAGACACATCACTCACTGGCATATGCTTTTTGAACGCTGGACACTAACTCGAGGTACAAAAATGTAAGCAACACCCTTGAGGAGGACAAGAGACATGTATATGTATTGCTATTTATTATAACCCCCCCCCCCCCCGCAACAAGTTGTGTGTGGGGGGGGGGGGGGTATACTGGAATCGGGGTGTTCGTCTGTCTGTCCGTCCGTCTATAGACGCAATAGTTTCCGGGCTCTAAAGCATTATCCTTTCCACCTACCGTCACCATATCATACATATGGACTACCCATGGGATGAAGATGTTCTCTATAGATTTTGGGGTCAAAAGGTCAAGCGCACTGGACATCGAAGTAGCAATATGGTTTCCGGGCTCTAAAGCGTTATCCTTTCCACCTAGTCACCATATCATACATATGGACTACCCATGGGATGAAGATGTTCCCTATCGATTTTGGGGTCAAAGGTCAAGCGCACTGGACATTGAAGTAGCAATATGTTTTCCGGGCTCTAAAGCGTATCCTTTCCACCTACAGTCACCATATCATACATATGGACTACCCATGGGATGAAGATGTTCCCTATCGATTTTGGGATCAAACCACTGGACATTGAAGTAGGAATATGGTTTCCGGGCTTTAAAGCGTTATCCTTTCCACGGGTTACTGGTGGAAAAAAACCATTACAGTTTACACCGATTTTGTATATCCGTTAGATTGTCATGTCCGAAATGACGACCCTACACAAAAGGAAAATCTTAAATGGTGTCAAATTTGAAAGAACATCTCATTCAATATATAATCAATGTTCTAAACTGTTGCAGATACTGATTGCACAAACAATGTCCCTCTTTACAACATCTACAGCATCTCATGAAAAACTGACTCAGTTCTACACCCCAAAATTCACTCAAAACCAAATTCTTCTTTTAAAGAAGTATGTAGTGAACAGTCCAACCATAAAAGAAAACTAAGAAGACTATTTTGTTATACCTGTAATAGTTAGGACATAAACTCTGCTCCAGTCCATTGTAGTGTTTATTCTATATTGCACAAGTGACATGAATTATGATATAAGACATAGCATATGACATACAAAAATTTACAGCTAACTTCATAATCACATATGCAAACCAGAGCCTTCTTTAATAGCATCGGTGCATCCAAATGAAAGCCACAGTTTATTTCGGATCACATGACCTGACACAGCAGGAGCTTTCCAGCCAGTTTTAAAGGTGGAGCAACATCCAGTCATTCACTATAACCCTGTCTGAGTACCGTAAACATAGATATTTAAAATTTAATGTTCCTTTATGAAATAGCTTACTAATAATGTTAATATTTTGGATTAATACTCAACTGAATAAAAACCCAATTAAAAAAAAATATTTGTATTCTAATTTTTCCCCATTTTTTCATGCATATTTTTCACTGAACATTTTAGAGCTCAAAAGTCACAGGACATGACTGGTAATGATCCACCTGACAACATAGATTCTCAGCAAAAGACGAGGATGGGGTAATAAAAAAAAGAGAGGGACAAGTTGTAAAAACTGCATACTACAATGTAGGCCTACAGAGTTTACATGCTGGATGGGCTATTCATTCCAACAGCAAGTTTATTTCATTGTAATATATCCCCAAAAGCTGTTTTATAATTAACACTGATACAGACATCAAATCTGATGCAATAAAAGATGGAAAATGTTCTATAGTTTTCATGATTTTTTTTCCCCAACACGTCCACATCTCCGAAATACTGCATCATAAAATAAATCTACAATACCAGTGCACAATATTTCCTTGAAATTTACTGTAATAAAAACGATTGTGAACATTTAATGAGAACCCACTAAAATGAATGACTAGATACTGTTACTTGTTAATACAAAAGTTAAACCAACAAAAACTACGCTCAAAGATATCCACATTCCTGACACAGTTGTCTCTCTTTGTATCATGGAATAATAGTAAACTTCACCAATCAAAATAGCCACACAGACAATCTTACTTTACAGAAATGAAAATATTTTGATGAACTTTTCAACTGAATTTTTCTGCACTAAAGATACACAGGATTAGCAATAATGTATATAAGTTTCACCTACATGCTGTGCCATAGTAGATATTCATATATGCATGCATAATTAAATGCAAGGTCATATATTTTTCTGAATACTATTTCCAAAAATATCACTTAAAAACAACATCAAATGTTTAATTAAAACCAATCTAGGTGTGCATGTTCCTGTAAATATTGATGTGCATCTAAATTCATACAAAATTGAAGTATATGTATCATGTTAACATTATATAAAAGATTACTGAATCTATGG
Organism: Ostrea edulis; assembly: GCF_947568905.1. Taxonomy (NCBI): domain Eukaryota; kingdom Metazoa; phylum Mollusca; class Bivalvia; order Ostreida; family Ostreidae; genus Ostrea; species Ostrea edulis. The sequence goes on along the minus strand of NC_079172.1, from coordinate 6,686,310 downwards.
CAACAAAAAAGGCCAAGTCCAAAGGTTAAACACAACATGAAACTGACAACAGTGGATCACAACCATTAGAAAAACCTCCCTTTCTGACATATGGCCCATTCTGGCATGATGTAAAAAAAAAAATTCTTTCATTACAAATTCCTATGTTTATGTAAAAAGATAACAAAATGCATATTTCTTTTATTTTCATGCAGTAGACAAATACATAATTATTTCACCATAACTTCCGAGGCAATTATCTTAGTCTTTCAAAACCATTAAAACAGAGCGATGTCTTTTCATTTTGATATATTTTAGAATGGATATATTGTGGGCAAAATGATACCCCACCACCTGATAAAATCTCTGAATAGCAATCCTGTCCAAGGCACACTGGTTGGCACCCATTCTCAATGTAAGTGTTCACATAGGTTTCTTCTTAATCAGTTTCACAGATTCCAAGTATTAAAGATGAACAGAATACCACACATTCCTATACAAAATAAGCTAAAGCTACGCGTACACAGCCACAGTGCAAGATTTATCTAAATTCCGATCCCATGCCAATCCACATCTCAATGAGGTCAGTATGAATCTATACAGCTATCTGATTGTCTATTCTCCCAGCAAGAATGTTTTAAAACAAAGATATCAATTGGATCAATATAAACTTATTTCAAAATGTTGACGCTGTAAAATGGTTTATACTCATTTTACAGTAATATATTGATACAGCACAAAATATGATATCAAAAACATGATAGGGTGGTTGGAAATTTTAAAAGAGGTATCTACAAGTCATCCAAAAGCGATAACTATTCCAAAAAAATTGCATCAATTGTTTAAAAAACATTAAATACATGTACTCTGTTTTTCATGGGAAAATAATTCTGAATATATTCAGTTCGTGAACTTCATTAAAATTACAATATTATAAATGATGGAGTTTTATGGAAATATTTTGTTGGCTAAAACAGTATTCTCAAATGTATCAATCTGTATATAATTAAGTATCCCAATACACAATTTTAAAAGCAAGTGAAATATAAGGCATAATTGTTCACATACTAAAATATGTTTACAACACTATACCAAGTACTACATGTACATGTACTTTTAACTTAAAAGATTTTTTTTTAAAAAAAAAGGGGGGGGGGATACAGACTTTTTTCCCTTTTGATAATATTTGTCAAGGAAGGAAAGTCTTAAAAGTAAATCATTCTCAATGAACTTAATCTTAAAACATGTATGTGAAAACTAGCCTGTACATACATGTTTAACAAAAACACTGTACAATTCATTTCTACGTCCTTTGATGACACATGCGAGTGTACATAACACAAATTCGTTACACTATTGACAGATATTTTGACGTGACACACATTGAACATGGACAGGTAGATGATGGTGTCTGATGGCATCGGATCCCCAAAGCGATGAACAGATGAAAGACGCAGATCATAGAAGCTGGCATTTATGATTTTTTGTTCTAATTGGTTGTGGCTGCAACACTGCTCTACAAGCTTCATCAAATACCTGTAAAAACAAAATTAACGAATTAACGACTAGTATACCCACAATAAATACCTGTGAAAACAAAATCAACGACTAGTATACCCACAACAAATACCTGTGAAAACAAAATCAACGACTAGTATACCAAATCAACGACTAGTATACCCACAACAAATACCTGTGAAAACAAAATCAACGACTAGTATACCCACAACAAATACCTGTGAAAACAAAATCAACGACTAGTATACCCACAACAAATACCATAAATATAATGAACAAAACATTTAAGAAACACTATTGTTTGATTGTGGAAATTGCAACCAAGTCCTTGATATGACCTTCACCATTCATATAACATTGACTTTTCAATTCACAAAAGTATGAAATCTCTTGTTTAGTTTAAAAGTTAGGAAGATTAGAATTGTAGACAGAAAAAAAGACATACAACAGACAAAAATCAAAATCACAACAACATTACTAACTAAAACTAAGATGCATTCCATATCATAGCAGCTAAGTGTTCCTAGCCATCAAGCTATACTGAATGTACCTAGCCTAGATGTCCCTAAGTGTTCCTAGCTATCAAGCTATACTTAATATACCTAGCCTAGGTGTCCCTAAGTGTTCCTAGCCATCAAGCTATACTGAATGTACCTAGCCTAGGTGTCCAATTTATAAAGGTATAATAAATGTCTCCATTATAATTAGTTCTTAATACAACTAGAACTGTCCTAGCAGGACTAATACGCCACACAGGGCACATTGTATGGTGGGAAATATTGAATTTGTGCTCTGACATTGAAGAATAAACACATCCTTTTGACATGAAGATTCTTGAGAGCAATCAATGTCAATGCAAGTCTATATATTCTGCAGAATTGTGCTACTCGGGGCCCAGTTGAGCTAAATTCATCTGACAGTAAATGTCTAGTTAACGCTATGTAAATGTAAGAGTTAATGGAAAGTTAACTGTCTGTTAATGTTAACTAACTGTCATGCAACTGGGTCCAGAATATTGAAGATATGTTTAATATAATTTCTGAATGGAAGCTACTATTCTGTGTATTGAGCCAGAAAACCATGTTTTATTAACAAAATCATCCACAGACAGATGGGCAGACTGACAGACAAACAGACTGATGATTTCAGTACGTCCTCTCCTAAATTATTGCAGTAGTCTCTGTGAAAGAACAGATCATCACAAAATCTAAAAGAAAATGACTAAGTCAATGAAGTTGAAAAAACACTCGTAAAATGAAAATATCCATAATTTCCTTGCATGTTAATGAATCTTAATAAAAATGACAGGAGCACAATTTCATTACATGTATATAAATATATACACAAAGTTTGAATCAAATTTGTTCATTAGTTTTTTAAATATACTCTGGAAACTGACAACACCCCCTTAAAATGGAAGAAAATATCAATAACTTCCTTGAATATTAAAATATCTCAATCAAAATAGCAAGTGCACAATTTCATTACTCACATAAGATATATACATCTGACAAATCATGTCTACAGACAAACAGACAGACATTCATTTGTGGAGGTAATATCAGTTGTATATGAAAATACTTTTTAAACCATAACGTGTTGGGAACATTACAGAATTATGCAAACATCATGGGCAAATAAAATAGGTATCAAGCAATCATTTGGTATGGCCAAGATAAATAAATAGTGTGTTTCCTATTCCAGCCTGAAAAAAAATAGGGTAGGCAGGTAGGTAGGGAAAACATTTTATTTTATTTGCACATTTTATTGTTTAAAATTCAACTTTGACAATATGACATTTTATATCAGGAATAAAGCATATTGTGTACATGTAAAACTATTTTGAGAATTGCATATTACACCGACATATTTGTGCAAAAGCTACTTGCATGGACATTTTTTTTCTTAATATTGAAATGTTCGTCCTTTCGACATTAAAACCTGGAAGGCATCAATAGCTTTTTTGGTCGCCGATTTAGCTGCCACTAACAACCCTGCGTCTAATGTAGGGTCAACGTCTGGTTCACAAATAAACTCTAAATATTTCATTTCAATTCTGGCTAAATCACCAACAGAAATACTGCCCTGAACTTCATAAAGCTCCATGTTTTTGGAATGCAACTTATTTGGCCAACATAATATTGTAGTTTTGCTGTGTTTTGGCCAATCAGATGGCCCTTCATGATGCTTCTCAAAAATACTAAATAATGATTCATTGTTTTTACCTTTGTCATAAAGTTTTTTCCCTCTTGATGTTTGCAGTTTCCTATCGTAATTGCCAGCAATATGCTTGGCAAGACAAACACGCTGCCATTTTTCCCCCAGAGATATCGCTGTCAGAACATTTTTGTTTAATACATAAAGGAATATGTATTTTCTCAAACACAGAAATGATCGAGATTAGGATCATTTCCTAATGTTCCTAATCTTAGGGATTCGATCTTAAATCGAGATTAGGATTTCTAATAGTGAAACCGGAAATTGTTTACTTCCAGGAAGTATATCGGTGTATAAATTTTTCAGGGTCGGCTCATATATTTTAGGGTCGGTCGGGGAACCGGAAACACACAATATATTTATCTAGGCCTACCTAGCATAAAAATCTATTAGGCTACACTGTCTAAAAATTTTGTTACGCTAACATGTATTATGTAGCTACTACAATCTTGAACGCAGAGTTCTAAGTCAATATTTAAAGTTGAAGTTATCTATTTTTAGAATCATCCAAACTTGCCGATACCTGTTTAAGACCTCTCTGAGTGAGTGCAGAACATTCCATGTACTTGACAGCCCGTATTTTGTTGGCTAACTTGATACCCTGTTCTCGCTTTACTGGAGATAAACCCTGGGCAGCCAGCTGTCCAATAGCCTCTTTGTTTTCTCGTAGATCTATTTTAGTTCCTGCAAAATTGTAAACATTTAAAAAATCTTCTTTAAATATTCAAACTTTTTCTTTACAGGAGAGGTTTTTTTCTAAGTTGCTAGAACTTGTAACCAATCCCTTTGTATAATTATACAATAAAATATGTTCAAATCAAATCTTTACCCATACATCAAAAATACTCCAATTCTTGTAAAATTATGGAAAATCACTATGGTGGAGAAGTAGGTTCAGTTTTTTGCTTGATGATGTCATTCATATACATACATATATATATATATATATATATATATATATATATATATATATATATATGAATGAGAGAGAGAGAGAGAGAGATTTGCAAACTATGTAGAAAACAGTGCTTCATCAAAGATTTTTTTTAAATATCTAATGCAATGCAAATACCAGAGTAATATGCAAAACAGCACAAATCATCATAAATACTTGTGAAAATGGTTGTGGTAATATGATATGCATCAATAATTTTCAAACCATATTATCAACAACCCACTCTGTATTCAAAATTCTTGGGTTCTGTTTTTCCTAAATACTGGTATGCTCAAGTTTTCATATAGTATCACTAAAATTAAAGAAGTCTTTGAAATGATAAACACTATACACTGAATTTGGCCCTGCCCTACAGTCAGCAACTGTAAGCCAGGGATCATGAAATTTACAATTTTGGTAGAGGCCTTCCTGCTCTACATCACCATGCATTTCGTTTTCTTAGAAACGGACAGTTGTAGAGAAGTTGCTTTCTTTTTTTTTTTAAATTGGTCAATTTTTAGCAGCTTTTTTCACAGCATAAAATTACTCGCTTTTATCTTTAGAGTACCCTCACCAATTCGTGTTCTTGCTATTTGACATCTACCATCATTTTCAATATTTTAAAGTACTCATATCAAAATGAGGAACCTACAGTAAATTACTATAACCACAATATCTAGAAGTACTCATTTATTTTATTGTTGTACATTGAACAATCTACTGGCATGGGCAGACTTGAACAGTAATCATGCTTTGTTTGTCTTGGTCAATTACAAAATTTTACTAAGCAGTATTTTATAAGAATGCTGATTTCTTGGTTAACATAAGTCTCAATATACCTGGCGAATTGCCAATACGAAGCTAAAGTGACCAGGGTTAAAATGTAAATAAGTTAAAAGAGTATTTTATAGAATTTAAATAGTTTCATTGTTATTGATATCTGTATTAATATAGGGAGATGACCATTCTACATTGATCCAGTGCCTTTTTATGGGATTCGAAACTGTGACTGTGAGATGTATGAGAGTTTGACTTCTAGGCGGGCAATTCTACTTTCACTTTAAACGGTAAGTTGAAAAGAGCATGCTGCATCTTTGATGTAAAATATCTCGAAAAGGAATCAAGGACCCTATTGCAAATTTGGCCTTGTTGGAAAGGTTAGGAATTTTGCTGAAAGTTGATATCTGTCATTATACTGGGAATTTTTTTTTTTTTTTTTTTGCATTAGGAGGGGTTGAAAATGGGTATATTTTCCTCATTTTTGTTGCTTTTTTACTCCCAGGATGGCAGGTGCCTGAGTAGTATCTCGACCCATTTCCAGGCTAGCATCAGATGTCATGATGGACCTTTAAAATCTTTCACATGTGTACTTTCAAGAACCATATACATTATTTTTGAAAATTGGTTGCCATGGTAATGAAATCTGAAAATTAAAACATGGGCTTCTGAAGGCGAATTTTCCTCCATTTCCTGGTAGTTTGAGACCATAATACCCTTCAAGTCTATCCCAGTCTTGTACCTCATACACATGCAGGTGTCTTTATGGCGCTACGTAACGTCAACTCTCTGTGACGTTATCTCTCTGTTCTGTTAAACATGCCCTACTGTGACGTTATCTCTCTGTTCTATTAAACATGCCCTACAGTGACATTATCTCTCTGTTCTATTAAACATGCCCTACTGTGACGTTATCTCTCTGTTCTATTAAACATGCCCTACTGTGACGTTATCTCTCTGTTCTATTAAACATGCCCTACTGTGACGTTATCTCTCTGTTCTATTAAACATGCCCTACTGTGACGTTATCTCTCTGTTCTATTAAACATGCACTATAAGGACCCCTTGTCATGGACACAATCATAATTCTTGTGGTTATAAAGGTGACAAAATCACAGACTGCTTATCCTTATAAAGTTGTAGTCAACAAAGCAAGAGCACCACAAAGCCACCAATGGCATCGGTGGTCGAGTGGTTAGGCAGTCAGACTCTCGACCGAAAGGTCGTGGGTTCGAGTCCTGGCCACGGCAGGGCTGACGGTGTGTCCTTGGGAAAGGCACTTTACATTAATTTCCTCACTCCACCCAAGTGTAAAAGGGGTACCTGGCTATAGACAGTGAAAGATATTGTTAGAATGTTAGTGCTCTAGCGCTTGTAGTGGCAGCTTGCACTGTATGCTTCCTAGGAGGCTGAGAAAGTTCTAGATTGATATAAGGTCTGCCGGGGTAATAATGTACATTGATTATTGTAAAGCGCTTTGAGCAGCATACGCTGGAAAAGGCGCTATATAAAACCAATCATTATTATTATTATTAAGCTGAGCATCCTACATGAATCATCAGTCAATAATATTAAGATTTGCAAACCACAAGCCATTCGGGCAACCATTTTCAGGATATCCACATGCCTGAACTCAATTTCACTTGCCCGAAAAAATAAAATAAATTATACGCATGCGAAATCTTAATAATTTTCAAGACAAATCTGGAACAGACCGAGTGAAGATGCGTAATTAATGGGACAAATGACTTTGGAGCAAGTTATTCTAATTCTATGACTTGAGCATGCACGTAATATTTATTTACTTCTGATTGTCAAATTAAAACTCTGACAGGTATTTTTTTTTTTACAAGCCAGTCAGACTTGTTGCCAAGCGGATTTTACAAGTCTGACAGGAAAATCAGTGGCCGAGGGCGTTCAGACAACCGCTAATTTCACAGACTGAATCATGTGGATCTAGATGCGCTTTACCTACATTTACACACGCATTCATTTTGAGATTCAACTAGAACTGTCCTAATGGGACTAATACTTCAATGAAAATAGAAGATGCACAACTACATTATATATATAAGATGAGAATAAAGTTTGAATCAAATCTGTTCAATGGTATTAGAATTAAACTCTGGACAAAGTGCGTAACCCCCAAAATGGAAAGAAAATAAGCGTAACTTCTATAACTGTTAAAATATTTCAATGAAAATAGGAGATGCACAACTACATAATATATAGAAGATATGCATAAAGTTTGAATGAAATATGTCCAGCGGTATTAGAAATAAACTTCGGACAAATTGCGTCTACGGACAAACGTACGGATGGATAGACGGACAAAGTGATTCCAGTATACCCCCCCAAACTTCGTTTGCGGGGGGTATAATCAGGGTTACTACCTCCGTGCAAGGGGAGACTACTGATGTAGCATTTTACTCTACCTGTGATTGTATGCAAAAACCACACCGTTCAGAGTTCAATACATGTCAACTTCACACCTACGAAGCTCTGGGTACTCGTATTTACTCACCTACTAAAAGCATGGGTGCTTCAGGACAATGATGTTTAACTTCTGGATTCCATTTTGTTGTGACATTTTCATATGATGATGGACTGACTACACTAAAACATATTAAGAAGACATCTGTCTGCAAAGAAAAGAATACACACAATATTAGACAGCAAGCTGAACATTGAATTTTACAGAGTTCCAGCTTACATGTAGGCACCTGTTCTAAAGTGCATTAGAGTCATAGGCAATGGTATCGCTTGGTTAGAATTTGCTATTGAAGAGTACTCTTTAGATTAGGGCCTAATCAATCATTACCCATTTATATTGCTGGGAGGATAAAGTATTTTTTGTGTTCTTTTGAATACATATATGTATTTTAATGAACAGTTCTTTAAATTTCCAATTTTTACAAATCCTGTTTCCTATACAGCGGATTTAATGTGCAGTAATAAATCAATTTCCAAATAATGTTCGTAATTACAGCGTCTGTTCATTCACATCTTCTGTCTTTCATCGCTATCATTTCCTTATTACTACTCTAGTACTCTAGGTCCGTTGAATGCAAAAGTGCTGTATCAGTTATCATATTCACATAAAAATAATCAAAAAGAATTCCAATGAGATTAAGATGAAATTTTCAATTAGAGAACTTTTCAAAGAACATTTGAGGCAAAAAAAATTCTAAAATACCCAATGGTAAAAACCTGATAATCTATACTGCATGCTTTAAATCAACACACCTGTGGATAAGATAAAGGTCGTAATCTGTCATAATCTTCTTGTCCAGCAGTATCCCATAATCCTAAGCTGACTGGAACGCTATCAACCATCATGTTCGCTGTGTAATTATCAAATCTACAACAAAACGCAAAATGTTAGCTGTATAATTATTAAATCTACAACAAAACGCAAAATGTTAGCTGTATAATTATCAAATCTATAACAAAACGCAAAATGTTCACTGTATAATTATCAAATCTACAACAAAACGCAAAATGTTAGCTGTATAATTATCAAATCTACAAAACACAAAATGACTGTAGGTTTATGCATCTTTTTTTAAAATTAAAATTAGGTCAGTAGGTCAGAGTAAAATCTAAAATAAAACCACTAAACAAGCATGAAGTATTGCTGTGACCTTCACTGTATAGAGCACCTTGTTTTGTTCGACATGAAATTGACATTCAATTTACAGGGTTGTTTCAACATTAGTAACTAGCACTTCAAGGTTCATGTCATATACAGAATAAAGTAACAAATGTTTCTTAAGCTCCGATTTCTAACTTAATGTTATGTGTATTTTTATCATCTTCTGATACTTGTTTTCTGTGTATTCTTTTGAACCATTTATTTACTTTTACCAAAGTCTAAGGGGCATAACTCTGTCAAAAATTATTCAACCAGAAACATATAAGAGATTATTAAACCTGGCTATTTTCATGATGTATCTATATACCAAATTTCAGTTGATTATGTGCATCAGTACCAGAGATGAATTATGGCAGAATGGAAGGACAGAAAGGCCTCAGCCATTTCATGGGACATAAAAAGTCTGGAAAATGAAGATGTGACAGAAGGGCAGACAGAAAATGAAGATGTGACAGAAGGGCAGACAGAAAATGAAGATATGACAGAAAGGTAGACAGAAAATGAAGATGTGATAGAAGGGCAGACAGAATGCAAACTATAAATCTCCATTGACTTCACTGGCAGGGGACTACTAGAATTTACGTATTCAATCAGGGAACTACTAGAATTAAAGAATTTACGTATTCAATCAGGGGACTACTAGAATTAAAGAATTTACGTACTCAATCAGGGGACTACTAGAATTAAAGAATTTACGTACTCAATCAGGGGACTACTAGAATTAAAGAATTTACGTATTCAATCAGGGAACTACTAGAATTAAAGAATTTACGTATTCAATCAGGGGACTATTAGAATTAAAGAATTTACGCACTCAATCAGGGGACTACTAGAATTAAAGAATTTACGTCATCAATCAGGGGACTACTAGAATTAAAGAATTTACGTAATCAATCAGGGGACTACTAGAATTAAAGAATTTACGTAATCAATCAGGGAACTACTAGAATTAAAGAATTTACGTAATCAATCAGGGAACTACTAGAATTAAAGAATTTACGTAATCAATCAGGGGACGAATAGAATTAAAGAATTTACATAATCAATCAGGGGATGAATAGAATTAAAGAATTTACATAATCAATCAATACTAGTACTTCATAAAACTCACTTGCAAAACTTACTTGAAGTTTAAGAAGTCGAAGTTATAAAGACTGGTCACACTTTCATTGTTGAAACATACAATGCAATTTAATATTATGTTTTATCCTTAGGCACATACGTACTGTTTCAAGATTTTTTTGGCTTCTGAGAAAACGTCATGGGTATGCCATAAAGTATGTGATTATTAGAATATATTTAATAAAATCTAATTCCATGCATTTCAATGTAGTTACAAGATGCAAAAATAAGAAAGTAGATATGCTGGTGAGCTCCTGTCCTTCACCGTAATTGTAAAACATTTATATGCAGTGTACATGCAGACACTAAATTAGATTCGATGAACACTTCACCCTCTGCATTTAATTAATAGTGTTGAAGCGCTGCAAACTTGTAAACAATTGCTGCTGTAAGTGTTGTTCAAAATAGTCTTAACCAGATCCCACAGGTCCGAAGCCAGTGAAATTGGCTGGGGACCGGTAAATCATAAAATCTACAAACTCCAATGGGATTATTGAATTCTTTCATCTTTTTTTTCTTCATAGAATGCCCAGGGTGATTTGCATTTGTTTAAACTAAAACATTATAACAAGAGGCCCATGGGCCACATCGCTCACCTGAGTCACCTTGGCCCATATTTAAAGATTTTCCCTATACATTTGCATGTAAAACTTTTATCCCCTATTGCAGCCCCAACCTACTCCCAGGGGCCATGATCTTTACAAACTTTAATCTGCACTATGCCAGGAAGCTGACTTGTGAATTTGAACTTGTCTGGACCAGTGGTTCTTGAGATGATTTCAAAAGATTTTTTTTCTACCCCCAGGGGCCATGATTTTAACAAACTTGAATCTGTACTATGTCAGGAAGCTTCCATGTAAATTTTAAGTTTTCTGACCCAGTGGTTCTTGGGAAGAAGAGTTTTAAATGACCCCACCCTTAATTTTTTTTGGATTTTTGTGATTATATCCCCTTTGAAGGGGCCATAGCCCTTCATTTAAACAACCTTTAATCCCCTTCATATATTCTTATGTTTTCATATAGTATAAGTTAAACAAGAGCAACGCCAATGTGGCATAATACGCCGGTAGATTTTGCTCAAGGAAAACATATTTTAGTGGGATTCATATTTTAGTGAAGTTAGCACTGTCCTCTGTGAGCTAATTCATTATTATGCTTGTAGAAATGGATATCAAGATATAAAGAGGGATAGCCTTAGAATGTGCTACTTCATAAATATTGCTAATATACCACACACCTTTGCTTGAAACAGTTAGTGCTAAAGTATAAGTACAGGTACAGTATACTAAAATCCTGCTACAACCACCTTGACCTTTGACCTTGAGAAACAATAGGCTTCCTCCACTTGGAATAAGGTGTATGCGTATTAAATTTGACACTCCTAGTCCCAATGGTTCGGTCTGTATACCTACAAGGTTTTCCTACTAAGTACACCTATGACCTTGACCTTTGACCTTGAAAAAAATAGGCATCTTCCTCTCATCATGGTGATCAAATATACCAAGTTATAATATCCAGGAGCTTACGGTTCGGTTTGTATCCTGCCCACAAGGTTTTCCTAATAAGTGATACTACGACCTTGACCTTTGACCTTGAAAAACAATAGGCATCTTCCTCTCATCATGATGATCAAATATACCAAGTTATAATATCCTGGAGCTTACGGTTCGGTTTGTATCCTGCCCACAAGGTTTTCCTAAAAAGTGATACGACCTTCACCTTTGACCTTGAAAAACAATAGGCATCTTCCTCTCATCATGGTGATCAAATATACCAAGTTATAATATCCTGGAGCTTACGGTTCGGTTTGTATCTTGCCCATAAGGTTTTCCTAATAAGTGATACTACGACCTTGACCTTTGACCTGACCTTGAAAAACAATAGACATCTTCCTCTCGTCATGGTGATCAAATGTACCAAGTTGTAAAGTCCTAGGGCTTACGGTTAGGGCTGAAACGATTCAGGTACCTCACGGTTCGGTTCAATTTTCGATTCTTAGGGCACAATTCGATTATTTTCGATTCAATTCAATAGTTGTCTAAAACTCTAATAAACAATAAAAAATACACAACTTTCATGTTTTTATTTCATTTCCCCCCTGAAAATCATCGTTTTCAACAACGGAATATGGTCTTTATTATATCACATGCTATAAAATATCCAAGAGCATTGGTAATTTATTTCTGTGAAACAAATTCTACATACTGCTGCAGTTCCATTCTCTTTAAAACCAAAATGGTTCCATACAGGGGACCTTAGATTTGCCGGAGAGTTTTTAATCACGATTCCCGAGTTAGCGTCTGCCATTTTTGTTGTAATAAATTGTAAGGTAAAAAACCAAATCCGTGTTGAATTCTTTATTTCCGGAAAAAAAATGTAAACATGAACCGAATCGAAATTTGAAGATGTTGAACCGAAAATTGAACCGAATGCCGTGAATCGCGGTTCGAGTGAACCGCGATTAATTGTTTCAGCCCTACTTACGGTTCAGTCTGAATCCTACCCACAAGGTCCGGACAGACAGACGGACGACGCCATACCATAATACGTACGTCCCGTCTTCGACGGGCGTATAAAAACTATAAGCTACCAAATTTCACCCTGCCCTAGACTCAAGACCTCTAGACCTGCAGGGATCATGCTATTTACAATTTTGGTAGAAGCCTTCCTGCTCTACATCACTATGCATTTATTTTAGTTTTTCTTACAAATGTGTGATTGTAACGAAGAAGATTTTTGAAAAGTAGTCAATATTATGCAGTTTTTGGCCCAACCCTAAGGTCCCTGAGGTACAGGGATCCTGAAATTTACAATTTATGCCCCCATTGTCTCAAAGATGCTTCATACCAAATTTGAAAAGAATATACTTGTATGGCAGTTATAAAGAAGTTAAAAAATTTCACTTGTTAACACATTTAATCACTGACCATTTTGGCCCCACCCTGATATCAAAACCCTTGGGACCATGAAATTTACAATTTTGTTAAATGACTATCTACTCATTCTAAAGATGTATTTAGTTTCAATTTAGTATCAAATGCATTAAAGATATTTTTTAAATGTTTTACACATAAACACTATACACCAAATTTGGCCCTGCCCTGGAGTCAGAACCTCTACCCCTGGGATCATGACATTTACTATTTCATGCTTTACATCACAATGCATTTACTTTTTTTTTTTTTTTTTTTTTTTTTTACACATGTGCGGTTGTAGAAAAGATTTTTGAAAAAAACAGTCAATTTTTGTCCCACCCCTAAGGCCCCAGGGGTGCAGGAGTCTTGAAATTTAACATGTATGTCCCTCTTGTCCCACAGATGTTGAAAACGTTCAATTGTTAAAGCACAACGGACAATGACAAACGCAGAAGACCAACCTCACATGGGTATTGTCGATCTCACACTGGTGATTATGTGAGAAATATGTATCATTAACATTCTACAGAAAACGGACAGCAGACTGGGGGGATTTTTACATAACCCCACACTTCAAGTTGTCTCAGTGCAGACAGTAGCCTCGGCAACAAACCACAGCTACATTTCTTCCATTTTTTTTCTTACAATAACCTGTGAATGAAACTGATTTTATGGAATGGATTTTCAATCATTCAACAAAATGTGATAAAGACCTATCAATATTTGTTCATTGTATGCATTGGAAATAATGAAATATGCATGTAAATAAAAATCTTTATCACTTTCAAATTCCAGAAGATTTTGTAACAAGACTACCGCAAACGGTACATCATACGCCTATCGGACAGTCATGACAAAGTTTCAGTGCAATATTTGTATCCATAATGAGAAAAAGTCCAGGAAATTATCTGACCTATTTTTAGCCCTAAAATAGATCATGGTGCACCAATTAAGCTGAAATACTAACTCCGAGAGGAAGGTTGTGACTACATTTCAGGCAAATATCTGAAACCATATGGAAAATTATCTGAAAAACATGCTTTTAGCCCTAAAACTTGATAGCATTGTAAGGGGTTTACATGTATTACCATTGAGCCTTGGCAAACTGTCAGTGGTTTACTTGTACACTGGGTATGTATTTCCCTGGAGTATTATCAGTGGTTTACTTACACTGTGGGTACTTATTCCCCTGGGGAATTGTCGATTTACTTACACTGTGGGTACATATTCCCCTGGGGAATTGTCAGTGGTTTACTTACACTATGGGTATATATTCCCCTGAGGAATAGTCAGTGGGTTTTTATACACTGTGGCAATATATTCCCCTGGGGAATTGTCAGTGGTTTACTTACATTGTAGGTACATATTCCCCTGTGGAATTGTCAGTGGTTTACTTACACTGTGGGTATATATTCCCCGGGGGAATTGTCAGTGGTTTACTTACACTGTGAGTACTTATTCCCCTGGGGAATTGCCAGTGGTGTTTTTTTTTTACACTGTGGCAATATATTCCCCTGGGGAATTGTCAGTGGTTTACTTACACTGTGGGTATATATTCCCCCTGGGTAATTGTCGATGGTATACTTACACTGTGGGTACATATTCCCCTGGGAAGCTGTCAGTAGTGTATGAGATCAGCATGCATGTCTTTCCCACAGTACCATCTCCTACTACCACACATTTGATTGGCCGACCTTGAGCCATGGCACACTTCTAATTATGTAACTTTATTTCCTATAAATAAAAAAATACAAAATCAAAAAATATCTCCACTTCCATTTGCAATAATTGAAAATTATCAAAGGATTTTCACTTGATTAACAGTTTCTTAATAAAGCATTGTTTCATGCTTAGAGAGTATCTATAATCTGCACACTACATTGACACCAGTGATGAATCAGAGGGCATGTATATAGTGGTCTATCAACAAATTAACAGATGTTTAGGTGAGATACTCGTGTTTTGACAGATCTTACAGCACTTCTAAGCTCATCAAACAAATATTCTCACTAAATGTCTACATATATTCCCTCCCCAGTACAGGGCATCACAAAATCATCTGTACTCTCTAGAATTATTAATAGATCAGCTACCTTAACTGTGTAAAAGGCAGCAGAAAAGATTAGTACTTCTCTTGTAAATGTGTTTTTAAAAATTCAACATTCTGGATGTTTATAACAAGGTTTTTAATGCCTTTAAAACTTAGGATCATATAGCCCTACTGAACAGCAAATCCACACAACTTGTGTACAAGCCTGCAGCAAGCAAGTGTAACATGACCTGGGCAGTGAATCTATATATGTGCTGGTTTTATCTTTGTGGTACAGAGATAAGATGTTAGTTTACCATTTCCTGCAATCTACATGATGTCTGCTTCTCTAAAGCGGAACTAAAAACTCACTGATGATTTTAACACTGTCATTCAAAAATCTGTTATCAGTGACTATGAATCATTCACTGGAAGGGATTTCTACATGAATACTCCTGAAAAATGTAATATATCCACAAAAAAATTGTTATTATATAATCTCACTGTGTTTACAATATAAATTCTATAATTCTGATATTGATTGCACTGGTTTTTGTCACATACAGATATAATTTACAAATCTATCATGTAAATTCAAGTCATAACAGAACTGTACATCCGCACTACTTTGATGTAAGTCAGTTAGTCACATACAAGCTGGCCAGTTCTACAACCTTAACATGTAAATGATAAGCATATGCATCACAGACCTGTTAAAACTTTCATGCTATGGTAACCCTACCAACCACAGGTAGTTCTGCAGTTACCCCACTGTCCCACATAGAGAAATCGTTAAACTACAAGGTCAAATTACATAACATTCAAGGAAGATCTTTCTAATGTCTGTTTACATATTGTAGAATCTCGTCCAGTATATTGCACATAGTCTTTATTACACTAGGAATTTTTACCACAATTCAAACCTTCTTTTACCCTATATTTACTAAATACAGCTAAAAATTTCAAGAATCAAAATTTACTTGCAGTACTAGAAAATGAAATTATTTCATCATATCAAAGTCTGAATTTGTTGTAACTGTGTTCAAGATACATACATGATATGGAATGAGCTTTATATACTGTTACAAAGCTCAAATTGTTGTAAATCTAGGAATTTTTTTGTAGTAATTCATTTTTGCAAAGTTTGGTTAAAATGCCATAAAGAGAAAGAGGTAGGTTCACGAATGGCATAATTAATTAACCCTGTATATTTTTGAAGATTTCAGAATCACTGATGATGACTAAAGGACTCATACATCATGAACAAGGTTCATGTGAACGACAATTCTTTTATTATGGCATCATACTCCTGCTTTTGCTCACTTGCCAAAAGTATGTCAATTTTTATTTTTTTACTTGTACAATTTTTATCGAAATTTAACTATCTTCAAAAACTTTTTTTCAGTGGCTCTTCTGCCCCTGGTTTGAAATTGGGGAAATCTATATTGACTCCTACTTTCCTTAAACTTTCTTGCCGTAATTTTGAAATGATTCTCTGACCATCTATTCTGAGGATATGACTTTAAAAACACAAACATAAAAAAGTCTACAAATCCTTAGTAATTTGAGAGCCAAAAAGTTTTGTTATTTTCCTATGATCTCAGTAACGGAGAGCCAAAGTATTATTTCAATACTATATTTAAAAGTGTAAGAAATTCTGCATCCATTGAAGTATATTTACATTTCCAATGTTTTTTTTACAAATTGTAAATATTAGCATTTCCTCATGAATGCACTGCAGTCGTAAACAATGTGCTTATGATATCAAAACTACTTGATAAATAAAGTATGCCTACATTCTGACAAAAACGAAAGTAGAATGTAAATATAAGAAGTAAATTTCATTTTTCAAAATACATGAGGGTATAAATTCAGTGAACTACATCACGCAGAATCAGATGAAATTTTTTTTGAAAAAATTGAATTCTGTCTTCACAAAAAACTTTTAGACAATACGGCTAGTAGGTTTGACATTTTAATTACCCCAATGACTTTTTTACTAACCAAGAAAAATGTATGAAATTCAAAACTAAGGTGGCATCATTTTATTCCATTTCAATATTCGCTATAAAGTACAGTTGGTTATTTTCTTTGCATCATGTACAAAACATCAGGTCCAAGTTACAATTGTAATGTATGAAAGCAACGTTTCTGAAAAGATCATTTTTCTCTTCACATATTCCTTGTGCTGAAAGTTTCTTTTTCCATACCATCCTCTCTTTTTTCATTTCAGTGTGTTTGCTTTCAAAACATTTTGAAGGTCAAGGATATATCTATACACTCACTAAAATGCTTTTAAGGTAGACCTATACTCGGCCTTAAATGGACTCAATCATGACAAAATTGCCTTTATAAGATAGATATATATTCCAGTAATAGATAAACATTGAAAAATATATATGTCAACATGCTAATTTCATTGTTATTGCTTCTCAAAAGTAAGTACCCCATCCACATATAATCAGCATTAATGAAAATGTATTCCTCCTTATTTTTCTTAATAATTATTATTTTTCCAAAACAAATGGGCTGTAATAAGCAACATAGACTATATACCCATTATTTAATTATATGTAATCATTTATTTTAATAAATTTGAATAACTATTTTCATAATGTGCACTTTGTGAGCCCACACATGTTAAAAGAAATACTGTTGAAAATGCCATTTGATGTCAATATTGGTCTTTCCCCCCAATTTTTATGGACTAAACCTTGAATAAATTGTTTTTAATTTACAAATTATTATCTCAGAAAAAGGATTTGCGTAAGAAAATCATATGTTGACGTATCGTTTTAATAGCTATAAGCTCTACAACAAGTACACCCCCCCCCCCCCCCCCCCCATCTTGAATTATACCTTATTATATTTTCATACGACATGTGAAATTTGAGTATATTTACAACCTTGGATACATGTAATAATTTGAACTATGTTAAACTATAAGTATTATAGATACATGTGGTTTGCATTTTACATTTTATCTGAAAACATATCATTCTAGAAGCGGGTATTCACAATGTGAATGTAAAACGAAAGTAACAAACTGAATTTTGATAGGTTTGCTATTATGATTAATGCATTTGTGTAATGTGTGTTATATCTTTTATCATGGAATCATTTGCATGTACATAAATTGGATATACTACATGTACACCACTTACGCCGATCTATGTAGATGCAATCTCAATAAGGAACTACAGTTGTAATCGCGTCATACAGATGCCGTCCCAATAATTTTGAAAAAAAGGAGAGGGGATGAGGAAAAAATGACAGACGGTCGGTGAAATAAAACAACTTATTTGCAGCCGTTCTTTGAGGCTTGCGTCAATATCTGCAACATTGGAGCAGCGAACACAACTACGATATCTGTGGTGACTGGAGCAGCGAAGTGTGAACTTTTATTTTTACACAAGCTTACCATGTATTTGTTCATGATAATTTGGATTCAACAGCTGCTT
Organism: Ostrea edulis; assembly: GCF_947568905.1. NCBI lineage: Eukaryota > Metazoa > Mollusca > Bivalvia > Ostreida > Ostreidae > Ostrea > Ostrea edulis. The sequence continues at coordinate 6,667,703 of NC_079172.1, read as the reverse complement.
AGTTTTGAAATAGCAATTATTACATTTGCGAATTTTTTTTACTCATATGGAGACGTCACCATTGCCGGTGAAGGGCTGCAAAACTTAGGCCTATGCTCGACGCCAATAGTTTTTGAGTAGGGATTTTTTAGCGTGCCACACCTGCTGTGACACGGGGCCTCTGTTTTTGTTGTCTCATCCGAAGGACCGTCCCATTTAGTCGCCTCTTGCGACAAGCATGGGGTACTGAGGACCTACTTTAACCCGGATCCTCACAAAAGAAATAATATTATTATGATGATGCTGGTGGAAATATGAATTGGCCCCCTTTTCCCATCCGTCTCTCCAACTTTCTGATGCCCGCGTAATTCCATATGTTGAACAGGATCATTGTAAATCTTTTACATACATGAATAGTCAATGTATCTCACGGACGCCCTCATCCGCCAAAATGTTGTTGTTCTCCAACCGATTTTTATCTAAAACTTGAATCATCTTTAGCCCCCCCCCCCCTTTTTTAAATACAAAATTTGACCGCAGCTGATAAGAACACCTTGGAAGGAATCAATATCGGACAATCATATCGCCGTGTAAATATCAAACTGATATCTTTAAAATACCACATTTCAGAAAACGGACGCGTGGTTCTGCATTTACATTTGATTGTGACGTAGGCCGTGTATAGGTCTACTTTAAACATCTATGTTAGAGTCAAAGCCACAAGCGTTACAGTGACAAGGAAAGAAAAACTAACTCAAACATACTTTATTTTGACACAATTTCTATTCAGAACACTTTAACAGTAACACCACAATTTTCACAAGCCCATCAGACTATACTTTTAAAACAATTTTTTTTTTTTATACCAAAAGGCAATTCCCTAACCACATTGTTGCCTTTATGAATAAAGTATTACTTACTGATATCATAAATGACAGTCTTTAACAAAAAAAATCCTTGCTTAACAATTACATCAATATTAATCAATCATATATTTTAAATTATCAAATGCTATGAAAGCGGCCATTGAAGTTTAATTTATGACGTCACACCATCGGTTCCGTGGTTTCTTTCACCACTGTAAACATGACAAGTCACGAACCTCAACAGTTAAGTTTGGAGCTGTATAAATTTGAGCCCGTTCTTTCATAAGAAGAAATAAAGAAAAGAAGACGTTCAGTTGAGTTGCAGACCAGGCAGCTACATGCTACATGTTTCCACATACAAATGTCTTGAACCTCAAATTGTCATTAACGGTACACAAATGATGGATCCACAGTTTACAAATTAAGTCTTTTCTTTTCAGATGACTTGGTTGGGTCAGGAATTTCGGGGGAGAAATACAAAACTTTTTTCACATCTCCCCTTCGCATTAGTGTAATTAACTGCTTAACAGGAAGGCATCAACCTATTTATTCGTAAAATCTACCAGGCCACATTTAAAAATATGTTTGTTTCCCCTCTCCCAACCCTAAATTTCACATATGGGTAGGTAGGTAGGTAAAAAGTTGTTTTTTTCTACAACAATATTTTTGTACTAAATTTCCATGGCAATATACTAAGACATACTACAAGGTAGTATGCTTTAAACCAATCAGTGAATACCTTTAATAGGATGACCTGTAGAAATGTAATTGTTTGTTAATATTTGTCATTTTGTTGATGGTTGTCTCTTTGACAATCATATCACATCTCTTATTGTTTGTATTGCTTTCTGTTCATATATTCAAAAACAATTATTTTCAATGCTGATTTACCAAACAGAGAAAGAGACCTGATAGTATTTAGTCTTGTATATTGTCTTGGAAATTTACATAATTCAGTAAAAAAAAATAAACGATTAAACTTTTATTTGATTTTATGACTAGAATGTGAATTGACTAGACAGTGTCAGACTCATGTATTGTTTCTGAAAATTCAAAACTGTCATTTTTTTTGGCATTCTCTTTGGTATCCCTTTTGGTACACAGTTTTGGCAGACTGGCAAAACAACTCTGTGTTTAGATCGATTCCCGGGAAAAAATAGAAACTTCCAGTCACAGTAAAATAATGTTTCGTACCGGAAACGGCTCCGAATTTTTCCGGAAATAAAAAAAAATGTCGCTGAAAAATATGATTAAAAACTTTTGGGTCGGCGGGAATTTCACTGGGTCGGTCGGGTGAGGGGAAACAAACTATCTTTTTTTTTTGGCCCCACATGTACATCTGTGATAATCTTAGAATCTCATCAAAACCGGAACAGACAGTGTGACGTCAAAATTATTGATTTTTCTGGTCTTGAATACAAGACAGTTCCACATCATAGCAGCCTCTACTAAGATAGCGGGAATTAAATTTTTAACATTTTCAAATTAGTACTGTTCAGCTAAACTTGGCCGTATATTAACAGAATAGTATGACAAATTTTTATCATATAATTAATCCTATCATTTATTGAATATCCTGTAAAACAAAAATTGGGGTTGCCTTCCCCTTTAATGAACAAGAGGCCCATATGGGCCACATTACTCACATGAGTCACCTTGGCCCATATTTAAAGATGTTCCCTATATATATTTGCATGTAAAAACTTTGATCCCTATGGTGGAACTAACCTACCCCCGGGGGCCATGATTTTTACAAACTTGAATCTGCAATATGTCAGGAAGTTTTCATTTAAATGTAAACTTTTTGGGCCAGTGGTTCTTGGGAAGAAGATTTTCCCTCTATATATGTATGTAAAACTTAATCCCCTATTGTGGCCCCACCCTACCCTCGGGGGCTGTGATATTAACAAACTTGAATCTGCGCTATGTCAGGAAGCAAACTTCTCTGGCCCAATGTTTCTTGAGAAGAAGATTTTAAAGATTTCCCCTATATATTTGTATGTAAAACTTATATCCCCTATTGTGGCCCCAACCTACCCCCAGGGGCCATGATTTTTTCAAATTTTTGAATCTGCACATGAATCTTTCATTTAAATGTAAACTTTTCTGACTCAGTGGTTCTTAATAAGATTTTTAAAGATTTTCCCTATATATTTGTATGTAAAACTTTGATCCCATATTGTGGCCCCAATCTACCCTGGGGGCCATAATTTTAACAAACTTGAATCTGCACTATGACAAGAAACTTTCATGTAAATGTTAACTTTTCTGACCCAGTGGTTCTTAAGAAGATTTTTTAAAGATGTTCCCTATATTTGTACGTAAAACTTTGATCCCCTATTGGAGCCCATCCTAACCCTTGGGGCCATCATTTTAACAACCTTCAATCTGCACTATGTCAGGAAGCTTTTATGTAAAATAGTACTTTCCTGGCCCAGTGGTTCTGGAGAAGATTTTTAAAGGTTTTCCCTATATATTCGCATGTAGAACTTTGATCCCCTATTGTGGCCCCAACCTACCCCCGCATTTCAAGGTTTCAACAAACTTGAACCTGCACTATGTCAGGATGCTTTCATGAAATTTCAGCTCTTCTGGCCCAGTGGATCTTGAGAGAATATTTTTAAATTACCCTACCCTATTTTTGTGTTTATCTCCCCTTTGAAGGGGGCATGGCCCTTCATTTGAACAGACTTGAAAGCCCTTCACCCAAGGATGCTTTTTGCCAAGTTTGGTTGAAATTAGCCCAGTGGTTCTGGAGAAGAAGTAAAAAATGTGAAAAGTGTACAGACAGACAACGGGTGATCAGAAAAGCTCACTGAAAGCTCAGGTGAACTAATAATTGATAAAAAGTAACCAAGATGTGTTTGTGAAACACTGATGCCCTATATGGCCAAACTCCAAGGTCAAGGACATGGATGGGTCAAACACATTTTGGTACAAGCAAGGAAAACAAATGTGAAAAATGAAAGCCCAATCACCATCCATTCATAAGTTATGGCCAAGGATAAAGTATTTGCAGACAAACACTGATATATCGAGATCTCAATTTTTTTTTATTTTTAAGTCTTTGCCGATCGAGTATCAATACATAATATTCGATACACCTACATATATATTTCTTTGGGTATCCGGGTTAACTTTCAATATTTTTGATCGGGACTGACCTTCCTTCAGTGTTCGGAATTAACCATAGACCAAGTCTATGTCAAATGGCACTGGTCTATGCCAACTGTAATTGAGATGGACCAAATTGTCTATGCCAATTGTCTAGATTTAAAGCAATAAAGTCCCAAAGGACCTTGCATGGTCAGTCAACGTCTGATAAACATTATGATTATGGAAATGGAAAGAAAATATGCTTTATAAGTATATTAGAAGTGAAATTTATAAAATTGTTTTAAATTTGGGGTTGTTTTTTTTCAATGTTGCGGTCTATGCCAATTTGATGAGGTTTATCACAGTGATTTTGTTTTGACATAGACCCACGGTCTATACCAAGTTTTAAACCAATGTCGAAGGCTGTTATTTATGCAAAATGTCTGACATTCAGAAAATCAAAATGTTGGAATTATTTCAGTAATGGAAAAAAAAACGAACACACAAGCAAAATGCAATCTGTGTTCAGCAGTAGTCGCCACATTTCATTTGCACAAGCATCACAACATTGCGTTAAATAAACGTAGCAAGACAACTCCTGCCTCCAGAGATGTTCAAGGCTTGAAATTAACTTTTTATGTCACCAGTCCAGCCGGACTGATAGGGTATAATTTCAACCAGTCCGCAGAAAAATTAACCAGTCCACCAGAGTTTTTCAGAAATATAAAATAAACAAATTTCATTCATGTTATTCAAATAAAACAACGGAATTGAACTTGATATGCCTCAGACAATATTGTAACACTTATGTGAGATTTATATTTACTAAATCTGGTTCATCTGATATCTACAAAGGAATGCCAAATGTGTGTTTAAGATTCCATAAGTATGTTGCCAAAATGACGTTTTAGAAAATTGACCAGTCCCATCGGACTGACTAAATCAAATGTATGTCAGTCCGCCAGACTTTTAATCAGTCACAGACTGACGGGCATATGTTAATTTTGAGCCGTGATGTTGACTATGTATGTGCATGTGATTTTCTTTATGCAGTGTATGATTGAATCTGGAATTATTCTAATTCTTAGAACTTACAAACCTATTATCATGATTATAATCACTACTTAGTTATTATCATAACAATAAAACAATATTTGAACAAATTAACAATGTTTACATGTATAGTTCAGATGCCCTTTACTCCCATAAATTAACTCATGGATGAAGTCATGTTTGGCACAAGGATAAACTGAAGTCTAGTTTTTTACATTTGTTTATTACATATTTTGATATTTTTGCAAAACATTCTAGATCTATAGAAAATATCCAGGTTTTACAAAGTCCATTATTCTTTAAGTCAATTGCAACATCACATCTGCAAAAAGGTAGAAAAATCGGAAGGGGGATTTAAAAGTCCTCTCTCAGTCGGTTTTTTCAGAATATGAATTCTGTAAATCTGACCACTAAGTAAATTTCAAATTAATCTGGTAATTTTGTTCAACAAGACACTTTGCTGCCTCTGCAAATTTCCAACAAGCAGGAGATTTCCGGAGACAGATAAGCGTCTGGTTGCACAAGACTAATATTCTGGAAAATAAGATTTGTAAATGGTGAAAATTTATTGAACAACCTTGAAATTTCCAGAAACGGAATCGTTATATAGAGAATGGGTTTTTCCAGTCCAGAAAGCAGAATTCCACTTTAGAGCAGAGAAAAATCATGTCTGAATGAAGGTAATAAATACTGTTTTCAAAATAATTGTACAACCAACTACCCGAGATGCTTAACTTTTACTGCTGGCAAACAAATTTTGTGGAATAGATGCCAGACCACAGGTATTAAAATTTCTGCTTCACAAAATTTAGATGAATTAGATTTTTTATCATACTGATAACTAAGTTTAAAAAGCCAAGGGACAGCTAGCTGACATCGTCAATTTTTTAAAATTATTATATGATCGAGATCAAAGTTATGGGAACTGAGTCCTAGTCAGATAATTGCATTAAGGATGATGGATTTCGTGCTTCTGCGCATAAAGCCCTAGATGTGCCATGAATCAAACTATCGTATGTATGACAACAAAATTAAAAATATCTTAACAATCTTCAAAATATTACCCAATAACGGGAGCCTGGTAAAATCGAAAGCCTGTCACATTAATGATTTCAAAGAAACTTAATCAAAAATCACAGCAGAGACAACACCACAGAAGACTTCTCTCTGCATCTTTACATCTGTCATTTTCCATATTTTCCACTGAATGCCAATGGACTACTCCTAAACAACAAAGTGCTGAAAACACTATTGAGCTTTTATAGACATTGGACAAAAATGTATTTCTCGTCCATGTGGATTTTCACAGCTTACAGTAGGCCATACCAGAGACATAATGTCTCTGACTATGCAGATCAATAACTCATATATGTTTCGAGGAAATTCGAATTGAAGCCGCATGCATATTCAGCATCGCCTGCACTAACAGACCTAGTAGGATACCACTACCTTTCTAGCATATCCCTAGACAGCTCTCAGATGACAATATATGTCGAACTGTGATCTAATATGGCGATCCTAAATACATTTGAACGTGATGAGGTATGATTCAGCGACAGACTCTATGGCCTCACCCGTCGTCCCTTCACACAAAGAAATCGGCAACAACATCCGTGCTTTCATAATCTCTAAAATCTTGTAATACTTACGTATGTGTTCCTCTTCTTGTTTTCTGTTGTTGATGGATTAAATAGTCATTATCAATAAGTATTTCTTCGCGAAAATTTCAATCGAAATCGCATCACATATACTTCAGACAGTTGCCATTTTTATTCATCGCAGAGTTTTTCTATTTATAGCTGACCAATGAAAACGTTCAGTACAAAGATAGTCGTGACTCCGTATATATATCTATATATATAAGTTCTAAATTTATTTCTAAATATCTTATCAAGGCAAGTTTTGAAAAGAAAAAAATGTATATCTTGGTACTCTCGATATTTTTAATTTTAATTTTAAAAAGTAGCTGTAACTGTATCAACGAGAGAGAGAGAGAGAGAGAGAGAGAGAGAGAGAGAGAGGTCAGTAAAACATGCGATTCAAAAATAACTTTGTGTTACATAACATTTGATTGATGATTTAATCAACATGTTCATTCAATCAAATTGAAGTCCTTTTTTTAATTCAGCTAATTATAATTCCTACATTCGCGCCACCCCCACCCCCATAATTTTTCAAATTTAAGGTAAATCGTGGTATCTTGTTTAGAAAAAATTTACTAAACGATAAGAGAAGCAATAATTTCTTCCACTCCCGAGAAATAAATGACAAAATCTTTTGATTTCTTGAATTACTTCATTGGGAGAACTTAATTTTTTTCTAAAAACCCTTAAAATTTGCGTAAAAATGACACCTTACAAAAAAAAATGATAGAAAATAGTACAAATGACTAAATAGGAGACATATTTCAAGCCCTATAAAATCAGTAAAATACAGGAGCTTTCGGGGACTTCGCCCCTTGGACCCCCACCATGGCTTTGCCCTGGACTCACTTGGGGCTTCAAGGTGGCCCCCAGACCCACTGCCTCATAAAGTGGCGCCCCCCGTAACCGCAATTCCTGGATCCGCCCCGACATTAAATTAATTTTGAAATTACTTAATTTTGGTCACAGTCTTTCGCTGGGTACTTCACTGATAATACCTGACTGGTTCATGGTGATTTTAGCGTATATTGACGACTTTCTTCTTCAAAGACAAGTGAAATTTTACTAAATCTTATTCCACTGGTAAGGGTGTTGCTAAAACGCGGGATGGAAAACAGAACGGAACGAAAAACAAAACCAATATGTATTGGTGAAAATGTAAATAGGACGATTTTTTTTTTTTTTTTTAACTATCATAACTACGCATGGGTCTTGGGGGAGGGGCAGGGACAGTAAATCAATATATCGTTGCATATGAAATCAAAGGTGCATATACATGTATAAATATATAAAAAAGTGTATGCTACAAAGAAATTATTGTGGTTACCAGACCATTGATCATTGCCTCAATATACCTGGTTGGCTATATAGGCCTAAGAGTTCCCAAAGTCAGTGTCTGATTATGTCCAGTCTGAAGGAAAATGAGCCTATTAATTTGTAAACAGAAATGTTGAAATCATGAATTAAATGGGTTAGAATACAATATGTAAGTTCGTCATTAAAGGCGGTTTTCCGTTGGTTTGAAGTATTTCGAAGTTTAGTTCTAAGTTAACAAAATTTCTCTGACTTGCTAGACACGTATAACGTCACAAACTAATGGGGCGAAAATCTCCAACGAGAATATGCATATCTAGCTTTTTTGCACTTTCGATACAAAATAATCACTAAAGCACGCTTTATATCGAAAAAAATAATACCAGCACGATTTAAAACACCACATTTTCGTATAAATTTACATGCAATAAAAATCGTGGTAATTTCCTGTTTTATAATCAAACGCCGCTGATTCATTGATACCATGACCCTCTCTACTATCTTCTTTAATTTTCAGGTTTAAAATATGGAGGATATAAACTGTTGATAACATATAGTATATTTTCTAGTGTCTAGATGTGTAATCTATATTCTTCTGGGCTGTGAGTTTTCCTCTTTTCAGAGGAAATCCTTTGATTGGTTCAATATTTCGAAAAAATGAAACACTGGGTTTGATCTAAAGTGACAGAAAATATTTTTCCAGGTAGGGTGGGGTGTTTTCCTTTGATTTCTGAGGAATTCAGTCACATCCCTTAGTTGCTATTCGCTGTAACCCATCAATTTGAATTAGTTTACATCATTAGAAATTCAGAATTTTAGCATTAAACTTTCTTTTTATACAGCATCTCTGGACTAATATTAGTTGTTAAACGGGTTTCTTAATCGACAGTGGCGGATTTAAGGGGGGTGGGGGCACAGCCGCCCTCCCCCCTAAAATTTTCAAATGTAAGGTAAATCGTGATATCTTGTTTAGAAAAATGTACTAAACGATAAAAGAAGCAATAATTTCTTCCACTCCCGGAGAAATAAATGACAATTTTTTTTAAATTTTATTTATTGAATTACTTAATTGGGAGAATTTAATTTTTTCGAAAAACCCTTAAAAATACGTCATTTTATTAATTTTACCTTATAAAAAATAATAGAAAATAGTACAAATGACTAAATAGGAGACATATTTCAACCCCTATAAAATCTGTAAAATCCAGGACCCCGTGCCTCATAAAGTGGCGCCCCCCGTAACCGCAATTCCTGGATCCTCCCCTGATCGATATAGAATAAATGAAGTTAATTTGATGTACAGTGCATGTTCATTGGACTAACAGCTCTGTTTGTTGATACATTTACGTTGAATTCAGTTTTATAACTCGCTCAATTCAGTACAAAGATTTAAACCAAAAATTAAAACATGCATGTCTTATTCTTTCATTACTATTAAGGGAGGGGTGGTGGGGTGGGGGTGTTCTTTTTTTTTTCAATTTCGAATACGAGATTGGTTCAAATTCTATAAATGCCACCCACCCCCCTCCTCCTTTGCACTGACAATTACCATTTTTCCTGTAATTGAGTCAATAAAACATATAGGCAGGGAATCCATTCGCAAGGATCATCCTCTTTTCTGTATCACGGCACCGCGGAGGTGGTTTAGAGGTTAGAGCATTCGCCCCGCATGCGGAAGGCCGGCGTTCGAATCCTGGCCGCGACAGACCTAATTCGTTAAAACAGTTAGTGACAGTTCCATCGCCAAACGCTCGGCATCAGGTGTGAATGTCATGGGTCCTCGGAGATGACCTTAAAAACGGATGTCCCGTGTCACAGTAGGTGTGGCATACTAAAGAACCCTTACTGCTCAATGGCCGTAAGCGCCGAACAAAGGCCTAGATTTGAAGCCCTTCACCGGTCTTGGTGACGTCTCCATATGAGTGAAAAATTCTCGAGTGAGACGCTAAACAAGATACAATGAATCAATCAATATGTAGCACGGCTTTCCTCCTCTCAGTGTATCCATTGTCGGCGTGCCACGTCAACATTTGTGCGAACGAACAGTTAATGTTTGTGCTAAGGGCATTTACACCGTCCAAAACAAAACAGCTATGAGATTTTGTTATTTTGTTTTCAAAAGAGGATTCATTGAAAATTGTCAATTATGTGGAAATTACTGTGAATTTATTGTTTTTAATTTCAACGACTCTGTATTTATTTTAACATATTTTGTTTTCGTAAATTCTAGTTTTGATTAATTAGCCATTCGTTTAGTTTGTTTTTTCATTCAGTGTGGGCAATGACAAATTCTTTGTGAATGCAATATCTTTTATTGCAATCTTTTTTATTCAGACTTTGACGAAGGTGACGGGATGCATTCATCTATCATTCCTTAATGCTGGTGATATTTATATATCAGACAAAATAAGTTCATGAGACTCAGTGAGTTTCATGAGATATAGTGTTCGGTCCATTGTGAACTCGATCGCCCTAACCAATCATCAATATTTTAGTAATGTCCATGACTTTGCCAGCAGTTCAATGCATTTATTTTCTCCCTCAGTGCCCTCGTCCGAAAATAAATATTTTCTGGACTATTTGATCATAAAACAAAACAGAAAAAGTGAATAGGTTGGTTGCGTTCGTTACAAGATCGCTTTTAATAAGCAAACATCAAATCGACAAAGCTGAAAAATCACCAATGAAAACATATGAATTCAAAACTGAAAATGGGCTAGGTGGGAGGGAAGGCCAAGGCTCAGAAATACAAAAGCGACCTTTGTTGCTTGTAACGAACCTCGCACTGCCCGAACACTGACCAGTAGCAGTATATATACTAAGCGCGAAAGCGCTCGTGCATGAGCTCAGAAACCCGCGAAATGTATTCACGGAAAATAGCGAAAAGTAAAACGTAAAGAAATGAATATAACACTGAACTATTTCGTTACTTGCATGCATGAAATATCATCGCAAAAGATAACATTAAAATGACAGATTGCAGTAAAACGACAATTGATGTCCGCAATAAGTCGTGGGCGTTATATTTAAATTTTCAAAAATGGACAATTGATGTAACAGGGTTTCTGTCGAATTAAACAACAAAGTCCTGTATGGGTTCTTAGATGTCGATCACCTCCATTTTATTGCCAGAATCTAAGCTTTAGATATACATGTATATGTATGTGTATGACACTCTGAAACATATCAAACAAATAATTATATTTACAATCATATACATCAAAGTATTACTTATTTACACAAATTACTTCTTTGAAATATATGTTACCATATGATATTATAAAAGCTTAAAAACACTGATACTATATATTTATGATATTCTACAATGACTATACAGACATTATTCATTATAATCATAGAATATATCATGAACACCATCATACCATTCTATGGGAATAAGTGATGTGGCAATAATCCCTCATTTAACAAAAATGTCCATGGAGATTGACTGTAAATTATGAAGTTTACATAAATAAACTTGCATCATAAAAATATCAAGCATGTATTTAAAAATATACCAAATCTGTGAAACACATAAATTTAACTTATTTCAAGCTAACTGATTTATGCCTCACAAAATATCATTCTCACTGTGCAAGTGCTATGGAATTAAATCTACCAAATTATTAAGTTTACTGCAAATTAGAAATAATATTAAAGTTAGAAAATAAGCTTACCTTGTTAAAGAAATGATCAGTCAACAGTCAAATATCTGTCATATATTTTCACCAACTTCTCTATAAACCAACTAGACAAAGAATGACTGAACACCACCAAGAACTTTTGGAGGGAAAAAGAACTGACCAATAAAACACCAGCTAACAACACTAAAACCAATAGGAACTTCGAACACTTTCAAACCTATTTACAAAAGTTTAATTATAATGACCTAAGGCAAAATTCAATAAATCAGAACAGGTACTGCCTGTTCTACTTGGATGAGCATAAAACACATCTCAATGTAGTGGTTATTCAGATAATGTTTAATTTGAAATCTATATACAAATTTGTGTACATTTATTAATTTAAATCAATTAATAAACATTATTACACACTTCCCCTCCTTTTAAAATGACTTCCACGTCATTTAAAGGAAGACTTACCCTCTGTCATGTAGTGTTGAAATACTGAAAAAAATGCATGATAATTTATTAAAAATAAAAACTCAGAATTTTTCGGTAAACATTTTTAAAAGAGCTTTCGACATTTCTTTGTCCATCATACTCAACTGAGAAGCCATTTCTTTAAAACACATTGCCTTATCCTTCCATTCGGGTTGCTGAGACGTTTGTAGACTACAGGCATAATGTTCCATCCATTGCGGCTTCTTTTTGATTCTTGTCGACCTTCTAGGCAAATCGGTCTCGTTATCATCATCTTGGTTATCATCATCATCATGTTCATCAGGAACCTCAGCTACAGGTTCATGTAAATCATCCATATGAGAACTGCTGGAATCAAGATCATCAGGTAGTTCCTGAGTACTCTGATTGGGAGCGTCCTCCCCTGATCCGTCCTCCAGGTACTCAACACCACTCTGATCGTCACCAGTAATAGTGTGAGTACTATCTGCAACATCCTCAGACAGTGCATCACTAAATGGTACAGGGCATTCCACTGTAACATACATGCTGTCTGCATCATCATCAGATCCTTCCAACTGATCCTGGATGGCAGATCTCTTTTCTCTATCTTGAGACTTTTCACTTCTCTTGGTTCTAAATCTAGGTGATGGAACAGGTGAAGATAACTTGGAACCAATGGGCAATAATAAATTCCTATGTAGAATTCTGATTCTGCCTTGGCCATCTTCTCGTCTCACCTTATAAACTGGAATTGAAACATTTGGCTGACTAATGATGATGTAGGGATTTTCCTCCCATTTATCCTGAATTTTGTGTTTCCCATCAAAACTGACAACCTTAACTAAAACTCGATCTCCTTCATTCAAGATTACTCCTCTTATCTTGGTGTCATAATGCAACTTCTGTTTCGTTTGAGAATTCTTAATTGCTGTTTCAGCTTGATGATATGCATTTCTGAGATTTTCCTGTAGGGTTTCAATGTATGAAGAAGTCAATTTAAATTGGCAATTTCACTCGATTCCAAAAATGAGATCTACAGGAAGATTTGGTTCTCGCCCAAACATCAAATAATATGGAGAGAATCCTGTCGAATCATGTATAGTACAGTTGTACGCTTGAACTAATGGAGAGACATGTTTTTTCCAATTATGTTTCTGTTCTGGATCCAAAGTGCCTAACATAGAAAGAATGGTTCTGTTAAAGCGTTCTGTTATTCCATTGCCCATGGGATGATATGGTGTAGTTCTGGATTTGGATATCCCAGTAATTTGGCATAATTCTTTAATCAAATTACTACAGAAGTTCGCTCCTTGATCTGAATGAAGTTTCTGCGGCAGACCATAATGGACGATGAAGTTGTTAAAAATTGCCTCAGCAGTAGTCTTTGCTGTTCGATTCTTCGTTGGTACTGCTACTGCATATTTGGTAAAATGGTCTGTCAGGACTAATATGTTCTGTATGTTTCCTTTGGATGGTTCTAACGTCATGTAATCCATACAAACTAACTCTAAAGGTTGAGTAGTTGTGATGTTTACTAATGATGCTTTCTGGTTGTTAGGTGTCTTGAACTTGATGCATCTCTCACACTCGTCAACCCACTTCAATACATCTGTGTGCATCCTTGGCCAATAAAATCTACTTCGGACTAAAGCTATAGTTTTGTCTCTGCCTGGATGACCCATATCGTTGTGCAAATAGTGCAGGATCACAGGACTAAATGTATGTGGCACAACATATTGTTGATGACAGGTACCATCTGCATTCTGTGTCTCTCTAATAAGTATGTCATCTTTCATCTTCAGCTTCTTAAAGTTTTGATGAAGAACTGCCTCAACCTCGCAACTTGCAGAGTTCCTTGGAGGTTTCTTTCCTGCTCTGACATAACCTATTATAGCCGAAATGGTAGCATCCTCAGCCTGAATTTGCTGAATGTCAATGCGCCGAATGTCCTTAATATTTGAAGGCAGATGTAACTGCTGACACACAGCAGGCAAAACTGGTAGTGTCTTGATATATGGTGGCTTATCATCAGCATTGACTATCGCTCTGACAGCTTCAGTATCCATGGTCTCGGTCTTCGCTGGTAATCTAGACAATATATCTGCATCGGTGTTCAATTTACCTGGCTTATATGTAATACTGAAGTTGTATGAAGACAGTGCTGCAATCCATCTGTGGCCAGTTGCATCTAATTTTGCTGTAGTTAAAACATATGTGAGGGGGTTGTTGTCTGTAAACACTGAAAATGTCTGTCCTGTAAGGTAATCTGAAAACTTTTCCGTAATTGCCCATTTTAAAGCTAAAAATTCCAGTTTATGAGTAGGATAATTTCTTTCAGATTTACCAAGTCCCCTGCTGGCATATGCAATAACGCGTTTAATCCCATCCTGTTCTTGATACAATATCGCTCCGAGTCCACTTTGACATGCATCAGTGTGTAACTCAAATGGACTGCTGAAATCAGGATATGCAAGCACTGGCGATGAGGTTAATTTCTCTTTCAATATAGTGAATGCTTTGTCTTGAGATGGTCCCCAATGCCATGTCAATGGAGGTAGTTTCTTTTTTCCTCTGGGTTTCTTTCCAGTTGCCATGATATCTATCAATGGTCGTGCAATCTTTGAAAAATCCTGGATAAATTTCCTGTAGTATCCTGCGAAGCCTAAAAACTGTTGTACATCTTCAGGAGTTTTAGGAGTAGGCCAGTTTAAGACTTTGTCTACCTTGTCTGGGTCCGCCTGTACCCCATCTTCAGAAACAATGTGACCTATATACTTTACCTTTTTCATGAAGAAAGAACACTTCTTAGGGGAGATCTTCAGACTAAATTTCCTAAACCTATCAAAAACTTGCTTAAGGCGGTCAAGATGTTCATCAAATGTCCTAGAGAAAATAATTACATCATCTAAATAAATAAAACACACTTTTAAATGAAGATCTCTTAAACATTGTTCTTGTAGTCTTTGATACGTGGCCGGGGCATTCGCAAGTCCAAATGGCATTTTATTGAATTCAAAAAATCCTAATGGCCCAACTGTAAAAGCTGTTCGCTGCTTATGCTGTTCTAAAATTTCGATTTGATGGTACCCAGATTTCATATCTAATACAGAAAAGTAACAATTCCCAGCAAGTGAATCTAATATTTCATCTATTCTTGGCAGTGCGTAGTTATCCCTCACAGTCCGTAAATTCAGCTGTCTATAATCCACACACATGCGTAAGGACCCATCATATTTCCTGACTAATACCACATTAGAGGAAAACGGTGAATGAGATGGTCTGATGATTCCACTGGCTAGCAACTCTTGTATGTGGTTTCTTACTTCTTCTACCATCACTGGTGGTATGCGTCTGTATTTCTGCTTAAAAGGTGTTGTATCTGACAGTTCTATATGATGGTACACCTTGTCAGTAGTTCCAATATCTGTAGAATGGAAAATATATCCCGGTATTCAGATACAAGTCCTCTACATCGCTCTTTCTCCGTCTCTGCTATTGTGTCGGATATATGAACTTTCTCTAAAATTTGTTCAAATTCTGAAGTTAACAAAGGAATAGATGTATCTGCAATTGTAACAGGCTGCATCTCGCATATAACTGCTCTTGGTGAAACTAATACTGTTCGCGTCGTGACATTGCTTATTTCCACTGGTATTATGTTAGAATCCTCAAAGTCATAATAATGTAAACTTGGGGTGATATCTAAGTCAAGTGGAATGCTAGACTTTGGAGTTGAATGCAGCATAGCTAAAACTTTCTGATAAGGAATCTTCCTGTCTGAGCAAGCTTTAATAACAACTTTCCCATTGGGTGGAATTAAAATCCTGCAAGACTCAGCGGACTTCAATATAGCAAGTCGATTCCCATTTCTTTCCAGCTGCCTTTCACGTAATGTCAGACATCTAAATGCCAAGTGCCATGAAGCGTGTAAATCTGCATTTTGCAAAAACCTTGACCCATACTCTGATCTTGTAATGTCAATCAGTCTGTGTAAAATATTTGTTCCAATCAAAACAGGAACTTCTGAGTTGTAATTACTGTTTGGAACAACTAAAAAGATGCAATCTTGTAGAATTTCTACTGATGACAGTCCATATGTGGCTAAATTCACCATGATATATCCTAAATATGGCATCAATTGACCATCAGCACATTCAATGTCAATTTGTTCATCTATTGAATTAAGTGCCGTTTTATCCTTTAAATATGTTATATAAAAGGATTCTGATATTGTAGAGACTGTGGCTCCTGTATCGAGTAATGATAGGCACGGAACACCATTAATAGCCACTTGAACCTCATTTGATGTTCCAACTAATTCCTCTGATAAGTTGGTGGGACTGTTCTTCCTTCTGCCAGACCCTTGTCCCCAGGATTTGGCAATCTGAAGTTTGAATCCTTTTTGTGGTCAACTCTGACTCTGCAACCAATAGCTATGTGGCCTTCTTGACCGCATCTATAACATATGATTTGGTCAGATCTATGACTCGATTGCTGGTCATCAGGGCATGCTGCAGTAGATTTAGCTTCAGGCATTGGGTAAGAATATCCTTTGTTTGAATGCTTTCCTTTCTTTCCCTTTTGAAAAGATTGTTTACCCTTATTACCATATGGTTTCTGTGCAGGAGGCATGTAATATGGCTGCTGCATTGCCTTTAGTTGATTAATCTGAGCCTGCAAATCCTTTAACTTGTCATCATCAGATGAGTCTGTCTTTGAAGAGATTGCTGCCTTTACTTTGCCTTGTTTGCCCTTTGATGACTTGATCTGCACTGTGCGTTCAGACTCTATTTTCCTGACTTCTACTCTTAGTCTATCGAAATCACTAATTGTGTGATACAGATGTCCGCAAACATCTTTCAATTCTTGTCGCAAACCTTTGTAAAACATTGTGTGCAACATCTCGTTCACAGAATAATTCTGAACCTTGCCTAACCTCAAAGCAGTACAAAGAATTTCTTCTAAACGACAGCTCCAAGCTGAACAAGTTTCATCCTCTCTTTGCTTAGCACAATAAAATTCAGCTAATATATCCTCCTTTTCCAAAACATTCCCATATATGCTGTCTAATTTGAATAAAATTTCTTCAACAGAAGCACCAACACCTAGTCGCATAATAACTTTGGCTGCTTCCCCCTTCACAGACCTTCTAATTGCCTGAAGTAGAGCTTCTTCTGACTGAGACTCCTTCATTAGACAAGTCACCTCATACTTCCACAAATCATATGAAGAGTCTGATTTCCCATCACCTGAGAAAGTGGAAATCCGTAAAGGAGCTTTATAATAGCCAGATGCTAGCGGCGATGCTGCTGCCATTGGTTCTTTAAACATCGTCATAGATTCTTTCACAGAATGCTTTTCCTCATCATGATTAACTGCCCAATGTATGAATTTCTGTGGATTGATTTTCATTTTCTCCAATGTTTTCCAAAATTGATTCATATCCTTTGTTGACATTTCACCGTCAGTGACTGGCAGTTTGACATCTGGTTTAGTGTCTGTTGTAGTATTAGTTGTATCCTCCGTGTCTATACTTGGATTTGACATTGTAATGCAGTGCAATTGAAATAAGAAACAAATATGTACAAAAAATAATGGAAATTCCATGTATAGGAGGGTAGTTCACTTTGAACTATTGAAAACAGACTTGTAACAGCAATAATATCAAATACGTATAAGTTATCTACAGTGGGGCGTTCATAGTTGAACGACGAATACGGGTTTTGAAACGCAGATACAAATACTTATAATTCAATGCATACTGCTGAAATGGAAATGGTTGATCAGAAAAATAACACATCAGCTGACACACAGTTCGAAGTGTAAATAACTGATATTGTACCGAGTTTCTCCTACAAAGGAACTACAAGTGTGTTGAACTATAGACCCTTTACCTGAGGCTTAACTTTTATGTAAAATAAACAACAAACACTAGAGTTATTAAGCAATATTTAGCTCAAATTTGATTTTTCGTATAGAAACTTACGTTTTCCGGTGTAACTATTAAAGCGAATATCGAGCTCGACTGGAATTGCGCAGCATAAAATAAACCGATCTCGATGGAATTATGAATCCGAAACGCGAAATTCTTAAATAATAGCTGTTGAGAAAAATAATATAAATATACTAACTGACAATTACTATATGAACAATTTGTCACTCAGATCAACTCCCAATAAATCTAACTTGCTATATAGATAACTGAACAACTGCTACTACATTCCAACCCAGACAAATAAAGTACTGTGAATCAAACGAAACTACGGCTCTGAACAACTTCAACCAAACCAATATAATCTGTCAAATTGTCAAGGTGTCTTGGTCAAAAGATATAGATATTACACTATGATATTACGGTTTAGTAATTGATAAGAATATATAGGTAATAATTAGTGTGCAAATACGTGATACCTCACTTACCCATCTTTCTCTCGATTGTGGCACTCGGAATTCAGAAGAAAAAAATATATACTTATTTCTTTTTAAACTAAAAAAATGTACTTGTAGTTGCTTAAATTTTCTACGATATTACCTTTTAAAAAAAACCCCACAAAAGATATAGTCTTGTCAAACTTGACCTTGACAATCTTATATAAGTTTGCTTATTTGATCGATCAATTAAATGGTTCTATACTGCAGTAAAAATACGAAGTCTATCTAAGAGCTAAACTAGCTTGCACACACTTTGTAATAATAAACTAGTATAAACAGAAGATGCAATGAAAAATGTAACAATTGAAACACTCACCGATCAGCTGATTCAGATGTCACTTGACGTAAACCAAAATTGCACAAACACAAAGAATGAAAACACACATCACACAGCACATATAACACACAATGCTTACAACATGCGTCACAAATATAATATCCAAAAATGAATATTGACGAAGTAAGTCTAGGACGATGTTCCAAAACAATGCACAGTTGTGTCCATTCACGCGTGACAGTTATGTAGGTCGTCTACTGAACGTAGCACACTGCACCAAAGTCAAGGGCTGGTCTTACTATTCGAACACTCGTCACCTCCGCTGACTGTTGTTTTTCCAGAAAAGTCCTCTAGGGATTTTACAGGTGGAGGAGTCCCAACGTGGGCGCCATTTTGTAACAGGGTTTCTGTCGAATTAAACAACAAAGTCCTGTATGGGTTCTTAGATGTCGATCACCTCCATTTTATTGCCAGAATCTAAGCTTTAGATATACATGTATATGTATGTGTATGACACTCTGAAACATATCAAACAAATAATTATATTTACAATCATATACATCAAAGTATTACTTATTTACACAAATTACTTCTTTGAAATATATGTTACCATATGATATTATAAAAGCTTAAAAACACTGATACTATATATTTATGATATTCTATAATGACTATACAGACATTATTCATTATAATCATAGAATATATCATGAACACCATCATACCATTCTATGGGAATAAGTGATGTGGCAATAATCCCTCATTTAACAAAAATGTCCATGGAGATTGACTGTAAATTATGAAGTTTACATAAATAAACTTGCATCATAAAAATATCAAGCATGTATTTAAAAATATACCAAATCTGTGAAACACATAAATTTAACTTATTTCAAGCTAACTGATTTATGCCTCACAAAATATCATTCTCACTGTGCAAGTGCTATGGAATTAAATCTACCAAATTATTAAGTTTACTGCAAATTAGAAATAATATTAAAGTTAGAAAATAAGCTTACCTTGTTAAAGAAATGATCAGTCAACAGTCAAATATCTGTCATATATTTTCACCAACTTCTCTATAAACCAACTAGACAAAGAATGACTGAACACCACCAAGAACTTTTGGAGGGAAAAAGAACTGACCAATAAAACACCAGCTAACAACACTAAAACCAATAGGAACTTCGAACACTTTCAAACCTATTTACAAAAGTTTAATTATAATGACCTAAGGCAAAATTCAATAAATCAGAACAGGTACTGCCTGTTCTACTTGGATGAGCATAAAACACATCTCAATGTAGTGGTTATTCAGATAATGTTTAATTTGAAATCTATATACAAATTTGTGTAGATTTATTAATTTAAATCAATTAATAAACACTATTACATTGATATAAGCACCAACAACAACCGATACCTAAAAGTGTCGGATCCACAACATGGATACAAAGTCAAATAAAAAAATTATACAAAGCACTAAAATGACCAACGACACGAACAACCATATTGTCAAATTTTCGGGACGACCCGTCCCCGAAAAGAATTACACAATGTGGCCAATATGTAAGGGTTAATGTACGAGTATCGCTCCATTCTTTAAAAGTAATGGACTGAGGCCCCGAAGTACGAGTACATTGACCCACTTAAAATCCACCTTTGCTAAACTAAACTTTGTGCATTTTAATCATGTCTTACGTTTTTCATTCTTTTGTTGCATGCATTTATATTTACTTGTATAAAGGTTGACTTACTTTCCGAACACTTCATTCCTGAAAAATAATGGAGTGTTTGAATAAAAGAATGACATCATAAGTGGATTTTAATAACAGAGAATAATAACAAAAAATTACATATAAATACATTTAGCACTACAACTACACTAATTTACAAACGTATTTACAACGCAGACTACATGTTTTTTGGTTTTTAGGCTTGCCAATCAATGTTAAAAGCGGAGCGAATTAGGACATGCCTTATTCGTCCAAAGAGCTGATATAAAATGTACGAAGTGATAAAAATATACTTAATCTCAAGTGGAACGAGTTAACCATATTACGTTGACAAATAGTACAGCCAACTCGTACCCAGAGAGATTCTATTTTAACTATGCATGCATTAAGAATAAATAATTTATAAAAGATAATAATAAGAAAAAAATATCAACAAAAAAACAACAACGACAAACTAATACTAAAAATAAACTAAGTAAATGAATGAACACTATAGAAATGAAATAAGAAATGAACAAAAATTTGAGAGAAAAATAATGTAAATAACAAGTGTGAATAAGTAAACTCCAAAAAAACACCCCAAAAACCCAAAGAATAAGCAGCCTAGGAAATTGAATCAACATCAGACATTCCCGTACTGATCATGTCTAGGGTAGACGTGCAAAAAACATAGAATCACAGAAACTGATAAATGGGTTTTACATGTAAACAATCGGTTATGAAGGTCAAAGTAATGAAAGGAGGGGGGGGGGGTGATTGTAAACAGAATGAAAAAGGGAAAAAAAATTGTTCAAAAATTGTCATAGTACCACTGTTGGGGACATGATCAGACGAGTAGGTCTAGATGAAGCATAAAATCTAGTAAGGGTTTAACCCGTATTCATCCTGGTGAAGTCAATAGGTTTGTTGATACCATGTGGTTCGAATGACTTCAACCTGTGCATCCAGAATTTTTCCTTCTGCTTTCTTTCGGTATCTGACCAACTAGGGTCATGATCAATAACCACTACTGTCATGTCTTCCCGTCGGTGGTTATTGTCATTGAAATGTGTTGCAACTGGCAAATCTTTTTTGGTTCTGATGGAGGACCGGTGGTTGTTGACCCGTCTGCGAAGTTCTGTTGTTTCTCCTATGTACTGCTTCTGGCAGACATCGCAACTGATGAGATAGATGCAGTTATTGGTTTTGCAGGAAAAGTTTCCCAATATTTTATAACTGCGACCTGCGACTGCTAAAACCCTCAGTGTCTGAGCTATATTTGCATAATTGACATCTGAGGTCTGGGCATGTTTTGAAACCTCCATTGGGTAAAGGGTTATCCAGTTTGGTTCTTACTATCATGTCCTTTAGGTTTCTGGGGCGTCTGAAGGATGCCATCGGTGGTTCCTTAAAAACACCAGCCATTCGTTTGTTGGCATGCAAAATGGGCAGATGGTGTTTTTTTTTCAGAATACCGTTGATGTTCTTGAGGGCGGGATGATACGTAGTGACCAATAGAACCCTGTCACTCTGAGGTTTTTCTTTATATTGGAGGAGGGACTGTCGGTCTTGTAGTGACATCTCATCAATCGCGGACTGTACCTTGCAAGGATCATATCCTCTGTTAGTGAGATGAGTTTTGAGGATTGCTTCTTGTTCTAGGAAAATAGTAGGAGTAGAACAGATGCGGCGGATTCGTTGGCTAAACCTTTGAAAGAGTGGGGTGGATGACAACTAGATGGCATATGGTACACATGAGAGTCGGTGGGTTTGGTGTGGAGATTAAACTCAATTTCCCGTTTCTAAATGTGGCTATGGTATCCAAAAAGTGTTATTTGAGGTGGAAATTTCCACAGTAAATTTGATGGAATTATGGAAAGAGTTTGCCATCTCGATAAAAACGTCCAGGCTTTCACGACCGTCAACCCCCTTCATCTCAATGTCATCTATAAATCGTGTTCCAGTCTCCCCATAAAGATGTTGGTATACGATGCTGCCATTTTTGTTCCCATAGCTGTGCCACTTATTTGCAGGTAGTGTTCACCATTGAACATGAAGTTATTGAACTTGAGGACAAGAAGCTGAATGAGTGATTCGGTTGAAGGACATTTAATTACCCTATTGTTCCAAACTTCTCTACACGCCTCGATACCCTCGTCATGTGGAATGTTAGTGTAAAGTGAAGTAACATCCATGGTTACAAGGAGAGTATGGTCTGGCAGGCCCGATGAAGGTGTTTTATTAAGGTAATTAGTGGTGTCCTTCAAATATGATGGTAAATCTTCTACGTGCTGACGGAGATGTAAATCAATGAATTCAGAGGTTTTCTCCGCGGGATGTCCGATTGCGCTGACTATAGGACGGCCTGGCATGTCTTTTTGTGAATTTTAAGCAGTAGATAGAATAGTCCTGGTCTATAGTTGTTAGGACAAAGCGCTTCCAAAACGTTGTCACCGATCTCGCCCTTGTTGTACATTTGCTGGAGGGTTTCGGTGATCTTGGTAGAGAACTCTTTGTTGGGGTCAGACTGTAACTTTTTGTAAAAGCGTTCGTCTGAGAGCTGTCTATGAGCCTCGTTTAGGTACTTGTCTTTTTCCATGACATATATATATATAGTTCTTAAAAGCTTATTGTTATTTCGGATTTCCAATATTTCGGCTTGAGCATCACTGAAGAGTCATTATTTGTCGAAATGCACATCTGGTGCATCAAAATTGGTACCGTACAAGTTTTACATTATACACGAGGGCAAGCCAATAAGTAACCAGCCTAACTTATATCCCCGGTTGAGATCCACCTCTTCTTTTTCGATTGATTGATTGAATATTGTTTTACGTCCCTTTCGAGAATATTTTACTCATATGAAGACGTCACCACTGCCGGTGAAGGGTTGCAAAATTTAAGCCTATGCTCGGCGCTTATGGCCATTGAGCAGGGAGGGATATTTATCGTGCCACACCTCCTGTGACACGGGACCTCGGTTTTAGCAGTCTCATCCGAAGGACCGCCCCATTTAGCCGCCTCTTACGACAAGCAAGGGGATGCTGAGGACCTATTCTAACCCGGATCTCCACGGGATCTTCTTTATCGATGTAATTGTCCTCTAGTGTGATGTATTTAGACCAACGGTGTTCA
This sequence comes from Ostrea edulis, assembly GCF_947568905.1. Classification (NCBI taxonomy): domain Eukaryota; kingdom Metazoa; phylum Mollusca; class Bivalvia; order Ostreida; family Ostreidae; genus Ostrea; species Ostrea edulis. The sequence goes on along the minus strand of NC_079172.1, from coordinate 6,644,108 downwards.
AGTGCCAGAACTGAAAAAGTCAGGGTCTTTTCCATTGACCCACTCCTCAACTGCCGTCACGACTCCAGACCTGGAAGTTATAAAACTTTTTTGAGCTCGTTTTCATACTCAAACTCAATGCTCTCAATCGTACTCATACTCAAAAGCGACGGATATAGAACTTTTATATAATTATTCTCGTACTCAAATGGAGTACATGCTCAAGATTTTTCGAGTATGTTTTGGAGCTTTGCTCAGAGTTGTACTCAAAACAAACATGGCTGAGTTTGAGTATGAGTACGGTAAAGGTTTTATAACCTCAAGGCCAGGCCGGCTTCGTCAGACCGGAAATGACGTCCACGGATATCCTTTTTCAAGTTTGGGTTTAGGAAGAAATCGCTAAGAGCTAGGTCAAGCGAATAGACAGGATGTGGTATTAATTCATCCCCGTTTCGCTACAGCATCTTTTGCAAGTGTGGACTCCCGCGTTGTCATGTTGCGGCAAAACACCTTTAGAGATTTTATCTCGGCGTTTTTGACGGATGGCGGTTCTCAGCTGGTCTAGCAAGTTTGCATAGTACACTCCAGTTATTGTACTTTTCTTGGGTAAAAAGTCCAATGAAATAACGCCTTCTGTGTCCTAAAGTACTATAGTTATCACCTTGCCAGCAGATGGTTGCGTCTTGAACTTCTTTGGCCTCGGGGACCCAGGCTCTACCCACTGACGACTCTGAGCTTTATTCTCTGGCTCATAATAATGAACCCAATTCTCATCTACAGTCACCTGACGCAAAAGAAAATCATTTTTGACCTAAACCGCTTCAACAAGGCGCTGCATACTGATGTTCTGGTTGCCATTTGCTCATCGCTAAGGGATTTGGGGACCGAACGAACTGTTAGCTTGCGTATACCTAAACGATCATGTAAGATTGTTGAAACGCTACCATTAATCCGAGATTCCTCTGACTCTGATCCCCGCTTATATATTGTGACATGTGCTTGGGAGAGTCAGAGCGGGCTCCATATTGAAAAGTGGGAATTCAGCGACACCAGTTAGTGTTGCTACTTTACCTACCTCTTACAACTTTCTTTCGTGGATCTATTTTCCAAGACGCGAGAATTCAGTTATCGGAAGATTATTCTACAATTGTATCATGATTAATACGATGCTATCGTCGTTTAAACGGCCCCAACACCGACAAATGAAGCATCACTTGAATTAGGTCGCCATCTCGTCATTCGATTTCTTTGCACATGACGTCAGCACATAAACACACAAAATTCCATCCTGTAAACGGCGATAGCATCATATTAATCATGTCAGCAGGTCAGCTAACAAAGGAGCACAATTCGTGCCCATGGGGATTCCATCAGACTGTTGGAAGACCTGGTCACCAAAGACCACGAAGATATTGTCAATGAGGAACTCCTGCATATTTTTTATTTCAACTTCAGAGTACTTGTGCGTGGAATCAGAGTGGCGCTTAACAGAGTAATTTTTTGGATGACTGATCACTAGATAGGAATATTTGCGTTATCCATTTTTGTTGAAGAAGCAGTTGTCTATGATGTAAAAAAAAAAAAAAAAAAAGTCTAGTCTTTAATTCATCGTGAGAAATTGTCATGTAGAGAGTAGTCGCACAGTGCGTTTGAAGTTTCTCCTTCACAGCTGTTAATATATTTTCGTGAGGAGCAAAGATAATGCCTTGGTAGAACATTTACTGGATCCAGCAATGTATCTTTGTTTGTAAGGGTTTTTATGAAGCTCTGGAATCTAGTATAGGTACGGTAACTCATATTCATCCGACCCATTGACTGGGATATTAAATGTGTTTTGAAGCATCGTTTTGGAGAAGTTCGTCTTTTGAAAGGGCAGTTGGAGTATAAGTATACAGGGAAAAGTGGCTCGCATGGTTTTCATGCGTTTGCCTTTTCGCATGAAATTTATGTGAAAATCGTGTTAAAATCATGCGAAAAATACTTCATGCGAATGTGTTCGTAAAATTTTCATGCAAAATTCATGCGATTTTCATGCGACTATAATTTCGCATGAAAATCGTGCGAATTCCAATTTTTTCTGTTATTCATGTGAAAATCGTGCGATATTCATATAAATATTATGCAATATTCATAAAAAGAAGAGGAAGATATTATATGAATTAATGAGTGATTCGTTTTTTTCAAATTCAATACGATATACACTAGTAAATTACTATTTTCAAAAGATTGCATTAAATTGAAAGAAAAAAACCTAATTCCCACACCTATATTAAAAATTGGCAGGAATTATTCAAGACACATACAAACAATGTACATAAAATGGTCATACATGTATTTTACCATTTCACAATAATTTTGATACAACAATAAGTCTAATTATTACTTCATCTTTATGCAATCTTTATGCATAATAGTTCAATGTCAATACAAATATTCATATGTTTTTTTTATCTAAACCACTCTTAATGAATGATGTAAATATTTGTCCTGGTCATATACATGGTGGGGCATAAAAACAGGAAATATTTAAACAAAATATTTGTCTTTCTTGTTGGCAAAACTTAATCTGTTCAGAAAAAACACACAATTATTCTTGTGTTTCCAAAACTTCTTCATCTCTCTCATCTCTTGCTCAACACGCACACTCACTTCACCCTCTTTCATTCTACATCCCTCACTCAAACAATCATGCACTTATAAAAATTCAAAGTCCAATTCAAGTACTAGCATTGAAATGTATACATTACATGGATTTCATATGAAAATATAATGATATTCGCATAATATTCGCATGAATATCGTGCGAAAAACCTTAATAGTAGGTAACAATAATATTCGCATGAATATCGTGCGAATTATTTTTCATATGATAATCATGCGAATTTCACATGAAAATCACATGATTTTTTCATGCGAATATCATGCGTGGTCCTTTTCGTCTCCTTTTCATGCGAAGAATTCGCATGATATTCATGCGAATTTCATATGAATTTCATGCGAGCCACTTTTCCCTGTGTACGATTACCAAAAGTGGAATCAATGCCAAGTTCGTTTAAAACACAGTTCTAATAATGAGCCTTACAAAGACAATGTTGTTACATGCTTTGTCAGCTCGAACCAAAACATATCCCTCATGTAACCTATCTAATTCTTTTATCACTTCTGGTTTATATTACTAAACACAGAAGGATAGATGGTACGTACTTTTGTTTTAATATGTCTAATATGAAATTTGATATTCCTCTTTTAATCCATTCTGACAATGTATCAAGTTCTTTTTCATATTTAGCCCATCGTCTGACATAACCCTCGCCAGAATTCATAATACAAATGAAGTTCTGTATTTAGGACCTTTTAGAATAAGTAACTAGCTATGGGGACACGCCCCTTGGTAACCCAAGTCGGCACTACTTTTTTTTCTAATTTACCTCGCAGTACCGTTACGTACGGTACGTTGTAGGCCTTCAAACGTGCACTTAAGAAATGAACATCACTTTTGAGCTGTTCATGGTCAATATGAACTGATTTGGATTTGAGGCAAACTCTGTGAATCGCGCTGGTGGGGGCCCAGGGGAAGAAGCCCCCGATAGCTCTTGGATTTGCTGATTTTATAGGGCTTGAAATATGTGTCCTATTTATTCATTTGTACTATTTTCTATCATTTTTATAAGGTGAAATAGAGTAATTCAAGAAATCAAAAAATGTCGTCATTTATTTCTCAGGGAGTGGAAGAAATTGTTGCTCCTTTTATCGTTTAGTACATTTTTCTAAACAAGATATCACGATTTACCTTAAATTTGAAAATTTTAGTGGGGAGGGGGGCGCCGGCTGCGTCCCCTCCTTAAATCCGCTACTGTGTACTGTATTGGGTACTTCTCCTCTAGATATACATGCGTAGTGTGTTCTTCTTATGATAAATTTTAACTTTCAGGACTTCTTGCCAGATTGGGTGACAGAAGAATATTTGTCATCTCCTCATGAAAGTAAAGGAGTAACTTACCTTAGTGTAATAGTGAAAAAATAATATGATATATAGATACACAGAAACACTAACGTACTACACAGCGCCACCATACTCATGAAAATTATAATGCATAACAATTGGTATTGAAGAGTGGGGGTGGGGGGGGGGACGCCTCACACTGGCGTACTTCATAAGGCATGCTAAAACATGACGACTGGAGTCTTACAAGCATTAACGACTTAGTGTACCCAAACGATATTGTTATAGAATTTTGAAAACTTATTTGTAAATGTTTTGATATTGCTAAAACCACATATCTACCACCAAATTTCCCTTTCACCTTTATTTTTGCATTATTCGAAAATCTTTACTTTAAAAAATTAATGAAAAAACATTACCTTCCAAGTTTACATCCTTTAAAAACATTTTTATTGGTGCATTTCATGCCGATTTACTTGCTGTTTCTCTTGATCAAATAATAGAAAATCTCACATAAACATAACAAAATCCTTTTCCATTTGATGCGTCCAAAATCTTTGGTATCCTATGATTTTAAATAGAATGCTTTCTGTGGTTTCATATAGGAGAGGAAGTCGCAAACATTCAGGAAAAATGCATAACCCGAGTTACATCCCGTTTAACAAAATAAAGAAATAAATTTCATTATTTATATTTCTCTGCATTTTTATAAATACATGTACATTGAAGTACGTAAAATATAGACATAATTAAAAATTACCTGGCCCTGCTTTGTCTGCATATTTGGACATGACTTTAACTCTGGTACATGTAAGAGGAAGCTCCTGGATTTTACAGATTTTATAGTCTCCTACCATATGTAGTCATTTTTACTATTTTCTCTCATTTTTAATAACGTGAAATTATCAAAATGACGCACATTTTAAGGGTTTTTGGAAAAAATGTAAAAGTTCTCTCAATAAAATTAATTCAATAAATCAAAAGATTTCGTCATTTATTTCTCCGAGAGTGAAAGAAATTATTGCTTCTTTTATCGTTTACATTTTTCTCAACTTTAAATCTTCCACTGACAAAAAATCAGAAAACATAATTTTCAACAATGTCGTGGAATTCGTGAAATATGCATGTATTTCATACGCGAAGAGACGGCACCAAAAAAAAAAAAAAAACCCACACACAGCCAAATCTAATGAGACTAAAACCAAAATACGTCTTCATAGTTGTAAATTGCTAGCAGTGGAATTCAACATAAATTCTGCATTTTCTGATATCATAAGATTAAACATTCTTTTTAAAAAAATTCATCGATGTGTAAACTATGGACAATTTACGCACAAACTGAATAAAAATGCAAAACACTTTTATGTTAAGTTTGTGAGTGAAATATCCAGCGTTTACACATCGATAGAATCTTCAAAAGAATGTTTGATTCTTATAATTCCAATTCATTCACTGTATCAACAATTTCAAAAATATGGATAGTTTCTCCGTGGATTCTTTGTACATTACGTCATTTGTTTTGAGGCGCGTATGAATACAGGTACTTCGGATTTATTGATGTGTAAACTCTCGATCGTATTTATTTTTGTCCAATGAAAACAATTCCAATAAATAACATTGGAATTATAAAGATATTCGACATCAGCAATGTAATATTTCTACTTTTTCAGTCAAAGAATTGTGGCACCTTAATCTTGAAGTCAGACCATATCAAGGTACATGTATGTTATGTTTGTCGTTAATGATTTTAGATATATGTTTCCGAAGACAAGATTTGTTGAATGTTAATAATTACACATTCTCTTAATAAATTTTTCACTAGAATTATGACTAAGATATCATTGAACGTGCCCGACATATATTACGAGAGGAAGAAGAGACATCGAGAGTAAGTGGGCGTAATTACGTTAATTCTTGTAATAGCGTCAGATTTACAGAGCGGAAGAGGAGTTTCTTTACTGTTTCTAGATTGTTTAAAATTCCGACAGGGGCATTTTTTGACTTTAAGTTTGATATTCGAAGGTGGCAGGTCTTTGTGCAAATTACAGGGTTCTCCTAGTTAATTCAGGTATTTTAAACTTAATTCTTACTCCTAATGATTCAATGTTATTTTGATTGATAGATTAATTGTTTTGTTTTAGATTTAGAATTTCAAACTTAAGATCAAAGACGCACCAATCGATGATTATCTCAAAAGACACAGAGATGCGATGACTGCAGTTCATAAAGAACTACTGGTTAGATCATTAATTCCCCTTCATCAAATATTGCATGGTCCTGTATAATAACAATAAATTTCATTAGAGCCTACGAATTTCAAATGACGTTTACAGAGCCCCAAAAGAAAGAATTAAAATGGAAATTATGATAACAATACATCTGTAATAACAGTTCCCACAAGCATCAGCAAAGTTATTAGTTATATCAGTTTCTGAACCATAGCAAATATACCACGTCCAATTTGAGAATTTTGGAAAAGCACTATTCTGCTAAAACACAAATTGTATCGTAGATTAAAGAGTAAGGCAGACTTGGAATGGAAGAACAAATGTGAGGAAATCACGAAGAACAAAGAACTCATCGACGAAGATCATAGGGAATTACAGGTACACTGGATATTCTCAATAATATTCTATTAAGAAAAATCCCAACTTTTCTGACATCTGATTTAATATTCTTAAGTTTGAAATATTTCTCCGCCTCCATTTATTCAGAATATGCAGTCTGCTCTAAGTCTGGAAGATAGAGATGATTTCTTCGTTCCGAGACAACTGTTCCTCTTCAAAATTGACACCTTCAAGTTCAAACCAAGTCCACAGGTAAAATTTACATGTCATCCTCATCTGATTTAAAAATGTTAGAGATTTACAAACGATTCAATAATTTGATTAAAATTCCCGGAACTTTTGTTGTCTTTCTTGAATCGTGTGTCATACTGTTGGATCGTGAATTGCTGACTTTGTTTTTGTCCACACCTATACCGAGGATCAAATTACAGGGACAGACGTCGATGTCCGAGATCACAGACCTTCTACCTCTACACAAGATTGCACTGTGGGAGAAAAGGCAAGGACGTATGACACGTGATGTGAATACGCAATTTCCGAGTTGCCCAATAGTTTTTGGCCGGGTTGCACGAAGTGCAAATCCGGTCTATAGTATGGTGAAGTGCGGGCGGGCGGGCGGTTGGGGAAATTTTGTGAAATCAACTCCTCCTACAGTTTTTAATGTACAACCTTGAAACTTTGCAGAAAGTAAGTATATATATTGAAGTTATGCACTAGGTTTTTTGAAGTCTGACCTTTGTCGAATATGGGCGCTACAGCAAAAAATTGTTACTAAAAATAGAGTTCAACTTGAAAAAGGTAAATGAGATTATCTTTTGTGGTTAAATTTAGTTGCACTACCTCGGAGGAAAAATTCAATTATATATGAATGTCAAATTTTCTGGGCATGAGTTGTAAATTTGCAATATAAATAGAGAAATTCTGTTTCTTTATCATATAATCATATACAATTCAAGCACCTGAAGTTATTGTTCATTTTAGTTATTATTACTTAATATTACATATATCAGCAGTGCTCCAAGTTGCGAGTAAAACGGTTGCATTTGCGACCAGAAAATAAATTTTGCGACTAGAGATTATAATTAAGTCGCATTTTCGCGAGTGAAGAAAATTTGGGCAACCAGTAAAATTTTAGAATCGGGATCGGAAGTCTGAATAAATATTTTTAGTCTCGGTCAAAACAATCAAGATGGCGGGAAAACGAGGTTTAGAGCACTTTGGATTTATCAATAGTAAAAAACAGAAGCCTCAACCTTGTACATGTAACAAAGAAATTCAAGAATCACACGGGGAAAGTTCTGCATCAAAAGATGGCGTAGCAATGTCTAAAGAGAAATGCAAAAGTAAAGGAAGAACCCCAGTCCTGAAATGGCGGAGGAAATTTTCGTGATGGCAAAATGTTTTGCAGAATTTGTGAGGCCAATAAGCCAGCAACGTCCACAATTTCTAGACATCCATTGCCCTATTTCGCCACGACCGAGTGTACATCTTTCAAACGTGGAAATGTGACTATTCACGGTAACAGTAAGAGACATGTCGTTGTCCGTGACTGCATTATTAGCAGTAAGTCGAGCGGGGCAACAGATAACTACCACCAAATAAATCCCTGCCCAAATTATTTACTCTAAATATTGCAACCCGGCCAATTGAGTCTTTGACCCATTTTTTTCCCTTTGTGGAACTCTTATGTACAATGAGACACAAAACATACTATCGTCCAACCTATACATAACTGCTATGTTTGCAACATCGATTTATAATGCCCCTTCTTTTTCCTTACAAGTCACTCATGGCAAAGGAAGCAGCTTTTGGAGGAAACGGGTTCTCAGATTCTTTGGGCTTAAGTAGAGTTGGAACAAGATGTTGCAGATTAAATAAACATTAAAGAAACTTTACTGAAAATCCAAGAACAATTAAAGATATTTCTACCTGTATATTGATATTAAAATTGAACTTCTCTGGGGCGTTAATCTCCAGTTTCAGCGAATTGTTTTGACAACTGTCGTCCAATCAGAGAGTAGTAGGTGGAGTTGAAACATCATCTCTCTATTTAACAACACCCTCAGGGTCGGCTTCAGAATCACATTAAACAGCCACAACCTCAGGGTCGGCTTCAGAAGCACATTAAACAACAACCTCGGGATCGGAAGTGAAGATAACGAACAGTGATCAATCCCATAACTCCTATTATATAAGCAATACAAAATAGATAGTTGGGCAAATACGGATCCCTGGACAGACCAGAGGTGGGATTAGGTGCCTAGTAGGAGTAAGCATCCCCTGCTGAACGGTCACACCTGCCGTGAGCCCAATATCCTGATCAGGTAAACGGAGTTATCCGTAGTCAAAATCAGTGTGCCAAGAACGGCCTATCAATCGGTATGAAACACGTCAGACAACATTTGACCCAATTATAGGTTGTATTGACGAACTAGATCGTTATAACGATCATAGAATTTGCGAAATGCTGACTTCAATCGAGACTATTGAAACCCCTGTACCATCAACTTGTTTGCCAGTAGCTTGCCTCGATTTAAAAACTGACTCTACGTAGAACAATCTCTTGTGTATCGAATCAGTTAAGAGATAGAAACACCATATGCAGGTGATAATGGAATATTGCCACATAAATATGGGAAGTTGACGATGGAGAAGCTGAAATCATCCCGTTTTTCATACAGTTGAGTAGTCAGTTTGCCTTTAATGTCTCCTTTCAATAAAATATATGATATCACAATATAAAAGTACGTCACGACGTACAGGTCTAGAGTTGTATCGCGGGGAAAATGTCATAATTTCTTCTCACTATATTACTACCGTTATCTAGTCTTCAAGCTGTATATGTTTAAATCTGTTTGTCAGATGATTTTTTTTTTCAGTTTTCTTTGATGATATATAAGTTTCATATTCTTATATATAGTGTGCACGAAAGACTTTAAAGTAATCTTTATATTACTTTGTGACCTTGAAATCGCTCTCGATGTGTATAGTCATTTGGAATAAAGACAACCAACGCATGTACATATCGACTCGGCACAGGTGAAAGATGACGATATTTTATATCGATCAAGGTATATTCTTAAAGGTAACTAGTTGCAGATTTAGGATTTCGATACGGAAGGTAGAATATTTTGCCTCGTTTAGATACGATTTGGATGTGAATGTGGAAAATGCCCAACATTTGAGTTGAGATTATATTTGAGAGGATATTGCACCGATCCGTATCACTTTTTAAATTTACCATATCAGTAACGACATATCAAGCCCAAACTGCAAATGATTTGAGTGCATCTTTCACCGGTGCAGAGGTGATAAACAACTAAAGGTCTAGCGGATAAATTTAGCTCTACGTCACTTGTATGACGACGTAATAGTTAAGCGAAGGATATCCCACGTGATACGATATTTGTTTATGTATTGACAAACGATTCTTATTTTTATAAAAAATATGCGACGCTTGAAAGAATTTTACTTTTTAAAATATGAATATGCTGTTATTACTTGTTATTTTACCCGGGACACCTTAACCCGGTGTGAGCTACAACATTCTCAAGGTCGGCTTCAGAAGCACATTAAACAACCACAACCTCAAGGTCGGCTTCAGTAGCACATTAAACAACCACAACATCAAGGTCGACTTCAGTAGCACATTAAACAACCACAACATCAAGGTCGACTTCAGAAGGACATGAAACAACCACAGCCTCAAGGTCGACTTCAGAAGCACATTACTAATTCTCAAGGTCGGCTTCAGAAGCACATTAAACAACCTCAAGGTCGACTTCAGAAGCACATTATACATTCTCAAGGTCAGCTTCAGAAGCACATTAAACAACCACAACCTCAGGGTCAACTTCAGAAGCACATTAAACAGCCACAACCTCGGGGTCGGCTTCAGAAGCACATTAAACAACCACAGCCTCAGGGTCAACTTCAGAAGCACATTAAACAGCCACAACCTCGGGGTCGGCTTCAGAAGCTTATGAAACAACCGCAGCCTCAAGGTCGACTTCTGAAGCACATGAAACCTCAAGGTCGACTTCAGAAGCACATTAAACAGCCAAAATCTCAGGTTCAACTTCAGAATCACATTAAACAACAACCTCAAGGTCGACTTCAGAATCACATTAAACAACAACCTCAAGGTCGACTCCAGAAGCACATTAAACAATCACAACCTCAGGGTCGGCTTCAGAAGCACATTAAACTACACGATCAGGTTCGACTTCAGAAGCACATTAAACAACACCCTCAGGTTCGACTTCAGAAGCACATTAAACAACGACCCCAGAAGCACATTAAACAACCACACCCTCAGGTTCGACTTCAGAAGCACATTAAACAGTCCTCCAAGAGAGACAAGCCATGTTGAAGAAGAGGAGTATAAGGAAAAATGTGGTGAAGTTACCAGTTTCGAGGGAGTTATTTTAATGCGTTTTCAATTGAAGTTATTCCCCTTATTCCTGAGCTAAAACAAATTCCATTTTCTAACTGTGTCGGGAATAAATTATATTTGTCTACAACTTGGAAGTATATGATTGTTAGAATTACGGGTATTATATGCCGATAAATTTCTGCGGATATTTGGGCGAATTTCTTTCAAATACTGGGGAACTAAATTACTGTGATTTTAATCATATTTGTTAATTCATCTGATTGTCTTCTATTAGAAAGGGGTTCCCACCCAGTTTCTTTTTCTAAATGGTGTGAATCAAAATAAAAGTTGTGTACATTTTTGATAGGGTATTTCTTCCCTAAGTAAATTTTAACTTTTTTAACTAACCAAGTTTTTTAAACGCATTACTAGTATTTACAATGTTTTTAATATATACAGACCTGCTTAAATCATAGGAAAAGGTAAGACCAAGGTGCTTGTGAACAGTAACATATTCAAGCTGAAGAACGAAATATTTTTTTTTTCAATTAATTACTAGTACAAACTAGAATATGAAATTTTATAATATTAAAGGATTCTTTATGAAAAAGAAAACCCGACGTTCAGTTTGAGACGATGCCTATCACTGTGATCTCGTGGTCAAGGGATGCCTTGTGTTACCAGCACTTGTGTAATCCTTACATTTTAATTAACAAATGATCGATAAAGAACCCCCGATACAATCACAGTTGAAGACCCACTTGGATGAATAATCAGCCAAGCACAATGCGATTCTTATCGAACTTTGTGTTCCGATCTTTCAGGCAATTTTTTTCCCTTTTGGATCACCCTGTTTATCTGTGAGTACGTAGTAGGATTCATTCAATTTATTTTGCATTATATATCTAAGTATCGTTCCTTACAATTCATTGTGTGGTGTGGTTGCGTTGTTTTTTTTTTCCAGAGCGACAAACCTCCCAGTAGAGAATGAACTGATGATTCACACATTATTCGAAAGTCCCTTTCACTGACCTTTGCAGTAATATATAATGAGATTATGTCTGTCTTTTACTACCAACTATTGCTAAAATATATTCCATAATGCAGTTACTAGATAAATGACACAATACATCTCTACATTTCTGTTACTGATTGATTGATTGATTGATTGACTGATTGAATATTGTTTTACGTCCCTCTCGAGAATTTTTCACTTATATGGAGACGTCACTACTGCTGGTGACGGCTGCCAAATTTAGGCCTATGCTCGGCACTTACGGCCTTTGAGCAGGGAGGGATCTTTGTCGTGCCACACGTGCTGTGACACGGGGACTCGGTTTTTACGGTCTCATCAGAAGGACAGCCCCATTTCGTCGCCTCTTACGACAAGTAAGGGGGTACTGAGGACCTATTCTAACCCGGACCCCCATGGAACAATTTTCTGTTGTTGTAAAGGGGATCTTATAACATTTGTGTCGTTAGTGGAGAATATGTCTTCTTAGCAACGGTTCAACACTGTAGATTTCTGTTGTAAACGAGATTTTATAACGTTGGTGCCGTTATTGGAGGGAGTGTCTTCTTTTATGCATTTGCTAGATCTAGAGACTTTAATAACTAAACAGGTGTAAACCTGCGGGTCATTAGTCTTGGGTTGTCACGGGGTTGTAGAAACTCAACCAATTAGGGTCAACGGAAGTCCAATAATTAAAGTCGGAAGTGTATTGTAAATACCTTGACTGAATTAAGTTTACAAGATGCTACTGTTAAGCATAAACAAGCAGAAAAGTCAGTCCATCTTTGCGCATATTCAGGGAGCCTTGAAGGGAGACAATTCTTCCGCAGGGGAATATAATCAATGCATTGCCCACTTAAAGTCGGAAATAGTCAAGCGCGGTTTAACAAAGCAGTAAATGCTTATTCCTTGACAACTATAGTGCGATGAATAGATGAAAAATTGGTTATACAGCACTGCGTAGCTGTTCTTATCTGCTATGATGTCCAACAAATGATATTTTTGGGGTTCACCTTCACGTGGTGCTAGAAAATGTCTTAGTTATTTCAGATTTAATAGAGCTTTGCGTGGTTGTCAGTGAAAATAATGCAACAGCCATCAACTAGGCATGGTTGCTTTCTTGAACGCTATTAGATTATAATGACATTGTGATTTTATGCGATTGTTTCAACACTGGAATGGTACACTGCTCTTACTGTCCTACAATACATTCCACATTCATTAGTTTTTCATAAGGAAATCAATAAGGGATGTAAATTTACTGACACGCAAAAGAAATGCAATCCCAATTAAATGTCAGTTTTGTTTTAAATATTAATGGTTCATTGTCAGCAATTTTGAATGGCGTGATATCTTACACATTCCCAAACAATACACGGAGAATTGGTCACATTTGTCGTTCTCGTGTCCGCAATACCTACCCCAGTTGGTTGTGCACAAATGCACGCGAATGTATTTCATGAGTTTCAGAACTTCAGGTATTTGGTCAGAATAGTCCAATGCTGAAATTAGTTTCTCATATTACATAAAAGATGTCTAGGCTACCTAACGAGTAGTGCAGTTACTAGTGGATGAAAAAACATATACGCAGCGAGAAGAGCTCTGAATGTCTACAAACGCTGACTGATGCAACTGCTGACCGCTCTCGAACTGGCGGACCGAAGGTTACGACGCCTCATCAGGATCGTTTCATGAGATTGCAACACTTGCGTGACGGGTTTAGTTCTGCACGAAATACTGCAAATGAGACACCGGAGACACTAAGTCCAAGAACAGACCAGATATTATGTTGGGGCGTCTCTCCTCCATGGCACCAAGCTGTGTCGTGTTGCAGTGGGAATACTTCTTAATCGTCATCAACTTCAGGACTCAATGGTTGCGACAACACCGTCCAAATGTGTTTCCTATGCAAATAGGGCGCCGTGTACTCTTCTCTGACCAGTCATTTCACCCTTTGCGGCTCATATGGGCTTCGGAGTGTTTTTCAACATCACGGGGAACTTTATACCAATAACTGCATGATGGAATGTGACATTCTGGTGGTGGTAACGATATGAAATGGGGCGAGGTCTTTAGTGGCCGCAACGATCGTCTAGTTGTCATTGAAAGCAATTGACAGTGCAACAGTATATTGTCACTGTTCTGCAACCTGTCATCGTGTCGTTTTTCCGTCAGTACAACTTAATTTTTCCACAAGACAATGTCTGTTGGCATGTGACGTGACTTGCAATGGACTACCTTCACCAAACGAATGCCGATACGTTACCTTGGTCCCCATACAGTTTCGATACCTCGCCAATAGAGCATGTGTAGTACATGTTAAAGAGGCTCTATCCACTTTGCGGCAGGAGCTTCTGGAAGAGTGAAAGAACATCCCCATGGCATAAATAAACCGTGTAACCAAGTTTATGCATCGCAGAATTCGAGCAGCAACAAATGCTAATAGGGGCATATTCGTTACGTTATTGATAAAGAAAAAATTCACTGTATTACGCTGTGCTTCTTCAGCCTCGACTCTTTTTTTTTTTTTTTTTTTTTTTTTTTTTTTTGCCTAAGTGATGATAGCTAACTCTGAATTCACTGTATTATCCATTGAAATAAATGCGTATCTCATAACGGTATTAGTTATGAAAGTTAAGCGATATATTTGAATGGTAATAATGAACAAGTGAATATAACGAAGAGTGACCAATCTCACAAATCCTATAAAGTATACAATATTTATAGGACTAGCACGGTCCCCTAGACATACACTGTACCAGAGGTGGAATCGGGTGCCTAAGAGGAGTAAGCATCCTCTGTCGACCGGTCACACCAACTATAAACCCTATATCTCGATTAGTTAAAAGGAGCAATCCGTAGTCAAAATTAATATGTAAAGAACGGCCTAACAATTAGTACGAAACACATCAGTCTGCAATCGTCCTAATGACTTGATGTATTTGCAAATTAAATTAAATCATCATTGCGATCATAGAATTTGCGAAATACTGACTCTAAACAAGACTGTTGAAACCTCTGTAACATCAACTTATTTGTCCGCAGCCTACGTTGATTTACAAATTGATCATACACCGAACATGCTATCGCATATCGAATCAGTTGAGAGAGATATATGCAGGTGATAATGTAATATTGCTATAAAATATGGGAAGTTGACGATAGAGAAGCTGAGGTCATCTCGTTTATCATAAAGTCATGTTGTTAATTTGTCATTGACATCTACTTTTAACAAAATATCCATATATGAACCAGATATGGAAGACTTGGTGGTGTCTTTTATTTCGATTTCACTGGGATATATGGAATCGACAAAATTATAGAGAAAATGTCGTCCATATATTGAAATGTCGAGTTGAAGGCCATTACAAGATGTCTTTTTCTCATGTAGAAGCTTTTGAATAATGACATACGAGTAACTGTCTCATGACATAGAATTTGGCTCCACTTGTTTGGCACGCTGTTTTTGGCTATATTTAGATCTAAAACTTCTAATCCCTGTGAGCTCGAAATAAAGGACACCAGAGAGTCGTCCACTTCTGCTTCATACTTAGATATTTTATTGAAAGTAGACATTAACGGCAAACTAACAACTCAACTGTATGACAAACGGGATGATTTCAGCTTCTCCATCGTCAACTTCCCACATTTATGTAGCAATATTCCATTATCACCTGCATATGGTGTTTATATATCTCAACTGATTCGATATGCAAGAGCTTGTTCTGGGTATAGTCAGTTTTTAAATCGAGGTAAGCTACTGACAAACAAGTTGATGGTACAGGGATTTCAACAGTCTCGATTGAAGTCAGCATTTCGCAAATTCTATGGTCGTTATAACGATCTTGTTCGTCAATACAACCTCGCATTGGGTCAAATGCTGTCTGACATGTTTCATACCGATTGTTAAGCCGTTCATGGCACACTGATTTTGACTGCGGATAACTCCGTTTACTTGATCAGGATATGGGGCTCACGGCGGGTGTGACCGGTCAACAGGGGATGCTTACTCCTCCTAGGCACCTGATCCCACCTCTATGCGCATCTGGTGCATCAAAATTGGTACTGTATAAGTTTTACATATATATATACAAAAAACAGGTCAGCTAATAATGGAGCGCAATTCGTGCTTATGGGACTGTGTTGGGAGACCAGATCACCAAAGACTATGTAAATATTATCAATGAAGAACCCAACATATTTTTGATATTAACTGCAGACTACTTGAGAGTAGAAACAGTCTTGTTTTAAATCAACATTTCGCAAATTCTATGTTCATTATAACGATCTAGTTTGCCAATACAACCTATGGTATATCCAGGGGGTCCGAGTTTGTCCAACTCTCTATTTTTTATTCCTTAAAGGAGTTATAAGATTGATCACTGTTTGTTATCTTCACCTTTCACAGTATGGTGATATAGCACAAGTGTAACTAGCTAGAATGGTTTTATTATGCAGGTATAGAGCATTGTTCTATTGCACATATATAACAATGGGGCGTTGTATAATTGTACAGGTATAAATGTGGATCGTGGTGTTATTGTATAACTTGGGAGCATGGTTTTACTCACTGTTGATTACAAGCCTGTTTGAGTTAAACATTAATCAGCCAATACCATGCATAGTTCTGTTTTGTCCCATTACTTTTACATTCGATATATTATCATTCATGTGCATGTACATTATCAAATTTCCGATTGATTTTTCAAATAAATTTTTATCAAACATGTACATTGTGCCTAGTTATAAAGTGTTGTTTTCCTCACGTATTATTGGGTCAAGACGTTGTTCTATCAGAAGATGCGTGTGGAACTAAAAACAAATATCTATATGAAAATTGAATTTTACTTTTAACACATTTTTGAATGTATTGCCTTTTCAAAATTTGACAACAACAGACTCGGTAAGCTCAATGTCAATTCTCCCTTTGTCATTGAGTTTTCCCAATTTTTGGTAGATTGAAAAATTATACATGTTATGTCGCAGATCTCGGCTTTATGCAAAATTAATTAAAGGAAATATTTTAAAACAGTCTCTTACCACAAATAGTTATTAGTGATACCTTGCATTTCATTACTTTGATTCATGTTCCAAAAAATAAGGGAGGGCATCAGCAGCAATCGTGTTCTCTTTTAGATTTGAGTAAATTTTGCGAAAGGCATTTGTTAAATCGAAATTTATTACTTTGGTAATCCGTCTCAGTGGTTATTTTGGGGGTGGCAACGAAGCAATTACGTTGTGGACGTGGGCGTTTGAAATATCATCCTCATACCGACGCGAGATTGTCTCTCACTTCAAGTTTCTATTGAGTTTCTTGGCACGTTTGGACAACAATCGACACTTCTGTAATACGTAATGTTTGATTAGGATTCCAAGAAAGTCTAAATATTAATTAATTTGCAATAAGCCTTAAGGAGTATCAAGTATTATATTAGTTGGTATATTACAGGTCTCAAAACCATAATCGGGGAGACTGATTGGATTAGACACTCTCATCCGATTTGTACAAATAGTGATTGGGAAGAAGTTACCAATTTAGTTGTGAATTGACAGTGGTCGGATTTGTGAGTATCACAGTTGTACACCAAAGAGGTAAGTTGTAAATCATTGAAAATTCTCTTCTTAAAGACAAAGCTCGAAAAAAAAACTATTTGTGTACTGGTACTGTTGCTATACTAGAAGATTATCTGAACCATGTTTGATTTTACGACTCTTAACCTCCATATTGCTAAGTTTACAGATTAGTGGGTGCACAATAATGCAACTGTTTGCAAACATCGTAGATTGTCAAGTCATGGCTTTTAAGAGCTACTTCTTTTAAAATTTCGTTATATATTTGCGTTACCGATTAGTCGTACTGGCAATAAACTACTGACGTAGCTTAACCATTATTCAATGAATATTGATATCTGTTGTTTTCGTGGGAACCAGGGTACCAACGAAACAGTTCACAAATAAAAATACTAAGCAAAGCATGATGCCCACGAAAATACAAAATTTTCTGACATGAAAGTGTAAGCCAAATAATCTCTATGAATATAATTGTTCACAATTTCAAACTCCAAATGCTTTAATGTGGTACAGCCAATTAAAATTATTTGGTAAATTTGTTCCAAAAGTTGCCGAATGTTTCTTGAAATTTTAAAAATTTAAGGAACGAAGAAATCGTTTACTAACAAGTACATGTTATGGGACCCGTTTCTCGCACTATACACTTGCAAGATTTAATTTTTGGTAAATGTCGATGTCAACTCTGTTGAAATATACATTTACATGCATTAGACACAAGGGTTCTCGATGATCTGTCGAAATTAGTGTCAAACCAACAAAACAAAACAAAAACAAAAAACATGTAAATGCATCAAAGTTGATAATGGGAGAAAAAGAATTTATCAGCAACCGGTCATAAAGAAATTATCATATGGGCACGATGTTGAATGAGAGGTTTGACCTTAATTTCCTGTAAAAGGAAGTTTGATAAATTGTACCGCTTCATTGGCAGTTTGAACACACAATATTTGTAATTTAGTCACTTATAGTGCATCACTAGTGAACTTTAACTAATGGCCACCTTATATCGGTATAACCCGATATACCAGATGTACTATTTCAAATTAGAATCACTTTTCCTTTGAACAAGACGAATTATCATTTTTTTTCAATCGATTTCCAGACTTATATTTACTCAATAAATGTATCCGTCAATTTTGTGTTTACTTGAAGAAACATTATGAGGACTCTCGTTTGGTTCATCTCCGTTGTCTGCAGTTGCACGTGTTTACTGGCCGTGGCTTTACCATACGGTGCGAGCAGCCTGACGACCACCAGGAAACGAAATCAAGAGACCACCGCGAGCTGTGTCAGTATCCAGCAGCTGGAAGGTAATCTACAAGGCGGTCGTCCGGAAACGGCAATTGACGTGTAAATGTCTTCATTTGTATCATCACGGTGATGGGGATCTACTAAAAAATCGAAGCGTCTCCGTCGTAAATTTGTCTAGATTAGGTGCTAATATCACTAAGGTTTACTCGATAGTGTCATCTTACAGGAAGTGCAACATTTCATAACTGTAGAAAGAGGTCGTCTATTATTTGTGTGTTGGTAATGAAAACTAGGAGAACTAGAATTACAAAATGTGTCTGACGTTAAAGGGATAGTAAAGGGCATTTTGTTCATTAAAATGAATTCACGCGACTCGTACAATTTATTTTCTGAAATAATAAAAAATTTAAGCATTTATTTTAAAACGATTATCACCTTCAAATTACGTCCCTGAATATTTGCATTACATCCGCTATATCAATTGGCTCTTAGTGCAACTTTTGATTGATTGACTGATTGATTTTATATTGTTTAACAGGAACTCTCGAGAATATTTCACTCATATGGAGACGTCGCCACTGCTAGTGAAGGGCTACAAAATTTAGGCCTATGCTCTGCGCTTATGGCCTTTGAGCAGGGAGGGATCTTTATCGTGCCACACCTGCTGTGACACGGGGCCTCGGTTTTTTGCGGTCTCATCCGAAGGACTGCCCCATTTAGTCGCCCCTCTCCTATTCTAACCCGGATCCCCACAGGACAGTGCAACCACTTATCTTTTATTTTAACATTAGTAAAGAAGATGATCTGGAACAAAGCAGCAATACTATCTCTTTAACGTTTTTACATTATTAAAGAACTGGTGCTGTTCTTAATATTATGCAGACTTTAATTCCTTTGTTATTTTCTCTTTGTTTTCAAACGAATTTTATTGAACCAGGATTTTGCAGACAAAAATCTCTTCTATACGAGCAGTTATTCTTCAACCCTCGATCAAATACACACACAAAACTGCGCTAAAATTCATTTGCTCATAGTTTGTCAAAATTCTCCAGGGACGCCTGCTATGTCCGTGTGCACAACGAGGAAGAAATACATCAATGTATTAGCTTGCAGCATGTGACACCTCTTGTCATAGTAAAAACTCGTGTCGTTGAAATTGGATTGTATCATAGTACACTGCTGAGTAAACTAAAGCGCCAACTGTGCAAATCATTATCAAATCTTAAACATAATTGCTTCAGTTTATATTCATGGTTTCTTAAATTCATCGTGTGAATGATATCAATTTTTCTGGTCCTTTACGCAGATGCCGTATATCGGGTTCATCAGGTCCAAATACAGTATAAACGAACATAGACCCTCCACGGAAATGTGTCTCATTACTTTGTTTAGAATCAAAACACAAATTAAAATGCGTACGGGAAAAACACACCATGTTGTAATTCTGATCGTGTATTGAAATACATATATCTCGTCAGTACTACTTCCGTGCGCAGGTATGTATACATGAGATAATCCAGAATCTTTCACAGTGGGAGAGAAATCCACCATATACAATTTTTCCCGATATAATCTCGGGAATGTCAGTATTTTACAACTGGATGAGCAGAGGAATAGGCAAATATGTTTATTTTCTACCAAGCTCTACCAAGCTCGGGGATTGATGGATGGAGGTCGGTGTCCCTACCTCTCTGTATGCGCGCCTAACGTGAATGGGTGAAGATAACGAACGGTCAACAATCTCATAAATCCTATAGAGAATATAAAATTAAGAGGACTAGCACGGACCACTAGACATGCCAGAGGTGGAATCAGGTGTCTAGGAGGAGTAAGCATCCCCTGTCGACCGGTCACACCCGTCATGAGTCCTGTATCTTGATGAGGTAAACGGAGTAATCAGTAGTTAAAATCAGTGTGTAAAGAACGGCCCAACATTTGGCATGAAACAAGTCAGACAGCTTTTGATCCAATGACGAGTTGTATTGGTAAATTAGATCGTTATAACGAATATAGAATTTACGGAATGCTGGTTTTGATTAATTGATTGTATATTGTCTAACGTCCCTCTCAAGAATTTTTCACTAATATGGAGACGTCACCATTACCGGTGAAGGGCTGCAAAATTTAGGTTTATGCTCAGCGATTACGGCCTTTGAGCAGGAGGGATATTTATTATATCATATACCTAGTAGTGTATCAGCCCTGATACACCTATCTTGGCTAGGGTGAGACAGCTGCAAGTAGGTAGGGCTGTCTCGCCCTAAGGGCCGAGATATCTCTGTCTCGGCCCGTTGTCAAGGGGCTGTCTCGCCCTCAAATTTCAAATGGCTATTTCTTTTTTAATCTTTTGAAATCTAACATAACTACATGAAAAAAATGATGTTAGACACAATTTTTTTCAAATATAATACTTTCTTCCACGACAAAATTTAATTTAAGAAGAAAAATTAAATAAAAACGTTTTCAAAAACAGCGCTAAATTGTAGCGAGTATCTACGGCCTTTGAGCAGGGGGGATATTTATTGTGACACATATGCTGTGACACGGGGCCTCGGTTTCTGCGGTCTCATCAGAAGGACCGCCCCACTAAGTCGTCTCTTATGACAAGCAAGGTCTACTGAGGACCAATTCTAACCCGGATCACCACGGAATAAACTCTGGTTTTAAACGAGACTGTTGAAACTCCTGTATTGTTAGTAGTCTACCTCGATTTAAAAACTGATCATACGCAGAACAAGCTCTTGTGTATCGAATCGATTGATAGACATGATCACCATATGCATGTGATAATGGAATATCACTACATAGATATACGTAATTGACGATTGGGAGAGCTGAAGTTTTCCCGTTTGTCATAAAGTGAGTTGTTCGTTTGCTTTTAACAGCTATGTTCAATAAAATATTGAAGCATGAAGCAAATGTGGACGACATTGTGGGGTATTTTACTTCGAGTTCACTGGGATATATCTAATCGACATATGAATGAAAATCACTATTGTTGAATTAAATTCTGCCACGGTTATTTGCAAAGATCAAAGGAATGTTGCGGTCATTATTCTATATTATAACCTCATACGTATTCACTGATTATGAGAAAGACATACCGCTTGCACTTCGAGTTTTGATAATGCAAATATCAAGTCGATGACTGATAATTCAATTTTATAATCATAAAAATAAATCAATATAAATTGTAAAACAATATAAATACTTAAGGACATCTGTAATTCAGTATAAATCAGATGGTCTCGAAATGTTGTTTGAAATGTAAAAGCCTCGGCTTTTACTAGTAAATTTCAAAACATTTCTCGACCTCGGAGGTTATCCTGCAACATACACGAAAACGCGATCATTACTTCTTAAATAGATAAAACGATAGAATTTTAATAATTGTTTCATCATATGATATGACGATCTAAAACATCGCAATCCACTACAGTGCTAGAGCTTATGAAGTCATACCTGGTCAGCCATATTTGTACACAGCTAGACTGAAGGACCTAGTCGAGAGTGATTAGTGACGCGAGTTTTTGTTTATTATAGGACTAAATAATTTATAAAATTGAAGCCGGCTGCTAGAACATATACAACTTATCAAACAATACCTGATCGGTCATCTTTAGATCGTGTTCGATGTTATTACATAATTCAAAAATTGTTACTCCAGTCCATGATAGAATTCACCCTTTCTTTACAATTAAAGCCCAAAATAGTCAAAAGTGAATAGAGACGCGAGTTTTCATTGAGTGACCAAAAATAATCAATCGTATCAATTTATACTGTTATAATCAGTGTGTCAAGAACAGCCTAACAATCGGTATGAAACATGTCAGACAGTATTTGACCCAATGATAGGTTGTATTGACGAACTAGATCGTTATAACGACCATAGAATTTGCGAAATGCTGACTTCAATTGAGACTGTTGAAACCCCTTTACCATCAACTTGTTTGTCAGTAGCTTGCCTCGATTTAAAAACTGACCATACGCAGACCAAGTTCTTGCGTATCGAATCAGTTAAGAGATGTAAACACCATATGCAGGTGATAATGGAATATTGCTACTTAAGTATGGGAAGTTGACGATGAAGAAGCTGAAATCATCCCGTTTGTCATAAAGTTGAGTTGTTAGTTTGCCGTTAATATCTACTTTCAGTAACATATCTAAGTATGAAGCAGAAGTGGACGACTCTATGGTGCCTTTTATTTTGAGTTCACTCGGATATATTGAATCGACATAATTATGAATGAAAATATTATTGTTAATAGATAATACGTCGTCGATATATCTAGATGTCGAATCGAAGGTCACGGCAAGAGATTTTTTCTTCTCGCGTAGAAGTTTTTGAATAAATTCTGCTTCATAGGAATATAAAAACAGGTCAGCCAACAAAGAAGCACAATTCGTGCCCATGAGGATTCCAACAGACTGTTGGAAGACCTGATCACCAAAGACCACGACGATATTGTCAATGAGGAACTCAAGCATATTTTTCATTTTAACTTCAGAGTACTTGTGCGTTTCCATTAATTTGCATTAACAAAAATTCTATTATTGTTAATAAATAGAACTTTCCTTTTTCGAGACTTGTGCTGGATGAAAGAAAGATTGAGATCACGTGATTAGTTCACATCAGGAGAAGAACAAAGGTGAAGGTCAAAGGTCAATACCACAATATTATAATAGAAATTTACAACGTATTTTACAAACATATTCAAGAAATGAATAGCACTTAAACTTCACAGGGGATATGAAGTAAGGCACTCACGTGATCATATCCTGAAGTGTTTTCAAATCATTTTTGTTAAGATGACCCAGAAACAGGGTTCTTTAGAAATCTTCGTGATAACGATTGTGAAGTTTAACTTTTCGTAATTGAAAATCCTTATGTTGTCATTATTCTGTAAGAGACTATTTGTATCTAGATGTGCATTTGACATCTCCGATTGGAGTAAAAGGAAGAGTCAACAAAATTTCCAAAGTTCAACGATTTGGGGAATTTCACTCGTGACACAGACATAGAACTAGGCCTAGCTAATCGTGTTGCTGTGTACGGGTATTATAACGAGCTCACCGGTACCTGCTTTCTGAAATACTGATAAATTCTTGCTACATCCTAGTTGTATATTTGTCCTTCTTTATATTATGACATGTGACCTCCCAAACTTTCATTGGAAATTGAGGTCATTTTGTTTGGTAAGTTTATATAGTAAAGAAACACTACACATGCTTACAGTTTGTTACAATTTCAATATCTATTTGCTTGTCGTCGTTTAGGCTTAATATTAGTATAGCAATTACAGAAAATAATCTTTATAGCGCTGTTTAGTTAACAAAGTTTCTTGGCAAAGGGGGAAAATCCCAAATGGTGTGATTTATGATAAGCTGAAACATCCTTCGAGAACTCAAGTGCTTCCTCTTAGATTACCACATAGCTTTTTTGGAATAAATGTCAATGCCATAAAATACCAAATTGGTAATTATCATGCATTCCTAAGCTATTTTCTGATTTAAGTATTTCAGGCCCAGTTTCACAACTCCGTGGATAAAACCTTGGATGGAAAGGCAACCTTTGAGGAAGTAAAGGACTATTTATCTAAATACAACCCTGTTATCAAGGACTCGGAAGTGACGAGGTTCATCAGACGCAGGGACGTTAATGGTGATGCATTTCAAACATTATCAAATATCTAAATATGAAACTTTCTATAATCTGTGCATAACCAGGGCCGTAGCTCCGTTAGGCTTCAGTAGGTACTTTCCTACACATAATTTTTTATTTTCATAATTTATTTTAACGTACGATATTCACACAATGGAATGTTTATATTTTTCTAGTGTTTAGCGTACTTTCATAAATCGGGGGGGGGGGGGACTAGTATTTATTTCGTTGGATTTTTAGGTGTTCTGTGTTCCCCAGGTGACCTATTGCTATTGGTTTGCGTCCGTCGTTGTGCGTTAACAATTGAATATTTCAACCCTCTTCTTGATAACTACCCATCCAATTCTTTTTAAATTTGGGGATGAAGCATCCTTGAGCCAACGGGGGGGGGGGGGGGGGGCAAAATTTGTCAATGTCAGGATTCCTCCACCCCTTGGTTGGGCCTTAGGAGCGGGGCAAAAATTGATATTTTTCAAATTTCCACTTCTCTACAAATGCATGGTCATGTAATGCAATAAAAGGTAGAGGGTCTGATTCAGGGCAGGGCCATACTTGGCATATAGTGTTTATGTGTCAAACATTTAAATAACGTTAATCTTCTTTAATGCTTTTGATACTAAATGGATACTTAGAGGGAGCAAGTATTCCATTACCGAAATTATAACTTTCATGATCCCGGGGGTAGATATTTTATAAACAGGGTGGGGTCATAATAGTCATGTTGTTTAAATGTGTTCGTTGACAATTGAACATTTTAAACATCTTGATAACTACCTAATACGCAACTTCCGAGATATCAGCTCTTCTGTAATAGAAGTACGTTCAGTGTTCTGTTGAACGCTTGGGTGGGTACACGATGTATACATATACTATAGACTAGCTATGTTAATACGTATAAAAGTAATGAAAGTCTAAATTTTGTTTATATCAGCCGTTGGTATACATTAAACTGACCATATCTAGAATAATATTTGATTGAATTAGGCCATTAAATTAAATATGAAATTATTTTTTTATTTCCTCTCCTGCACGAGTGATATTTTATTCAAAGAAAAATGGTGATTGTCGATTTTTGTTTGAGCTATTTTATTATTAAATACTAATAAACTTACTAATATTGTGTGTCCCTGCAGTTTGGGTGGCTGCATGATATCTGATAATCAGCCTTTAGGCAATATATCAAGGCAGCGAAAAGCATATTCTCTGCCTTCAAAATGTATCCATATTGCTTGGAAATAGCTAACTAATACTAATTTATACACATTTTGCTAATGCATCGCAAAACGTTACATGACTGTATTTACACTTTAGAAAATGGATTCATGTGAACGTGGCTTTAAAATGTACTTATAATTAGTACTTATAATTAGTACTTATAATTAGTACTTATACTTATAATTAGTACTTTTACTTATAATTAGTACTTTTACTTATAATTAGTGCTTTCATATGGCCACCCTTTCCTTACAAAGTGTATTTCATTCTTTCTCCCACGACAGGCAATGGAGTTATCGATTTCATACCAGACTATTTAACAGAGGTTATGTCCCCTACATACGGTCTGTCTAAGGCCAAGGAGTGGTTCCAGTTGGAAGACTCCAACCGTGACGGATACGTGTCCAGAGACGAGCTGATTCAGATTGCTCTGAATGTCGGTTTTCCGCCGGAGGAGGCTGAAGACGCAGTGGACATGTTCTATATGTCAGGAGATGTAAACGGCGACAGAAAACTTAACTGGAAAGGTACATTTTGGAAATGTTAAATACTTATAGGTTATAGACTTTGTATGGGAAAATATGACGACCGAGTTTTTTGGCGCGTAGACGGACCGAGCTTGCGAGGTCCGTCCGCAACAAAAAACGAGGTCGTCATATTTCCCATACAAAGTATATAACCTTTTTATTATATACTTTCAATTTCATTTAGAAACTAACAATAATTTTATTTTTAACAATAACTTTATCGGTTTAATTGAGTAAAAGATGAAAAACACGAAAAATTTGAAAATTAACGGCGTAGAAATCTGATTGTGACGTAATGTTTGCGGGCCGGAATGTTTCCGGGCATATATCGTGTGATATATGCCCGCAAACTTTTAAAGAAAAAAGAAGAGATGAAATTGAAAGTATATAATAAAGTAACTTATTTTCGAGGAGTCGGATTTTCGTGGCTTATTGTAGTTGGCTTTCTCCTGTCCTCGAGAAGAATTTGAATGACTGGATAATTCCAGATCACGGGAAAACAACAACAAAATAATACACCCTTGTGAAATTTAATGATTTTACAGTATTTCTATCGGTCAGACCAATGTCCAATGACGTCATTTCATGATATAAATGTATTTTCTCGTATTCAAATTTTGAAAGACCAATGAAATTCGTAGTAATTGAAATGTAGATTTTTGAAATATTTCCTGTTTGATATATCTCGGATATTCATTTTGTAGAAAAGATAGAACACAAGAATGCTCTTTGCCAACTTACTTTTTTATCATTTACAGAATATTCTGCCGTAGTCATGTAAAGGAAATACGAGAATTCAGAGACCGAGGGGGCCATTGTCCTGCATACAGTGTCAGTCTTTGTGATTTTGATTGCAAAGTGTATTCGAAAATAAAACAGTATCGACTCCACCTCGGTGTTTAACTATTCTTGTTCTGAACACTTGAAAGGAATCTGTCAGCATTCTATTTTATCTTTATGCCTTCAACAGCTCAGGCATGTACGTGAGGTGAAGCGATATCCCATTCTAAATTAGATTTCTTTATACAATCACAATGTAATTTTACGATAATTTGGCTTGTTAATTATTTTTGATATGACGTATGTATTCCGTGTAGGAGGTGATGCGACATCACTTTTGTTTCTGTTATCAGTATATTCGCCCAGAGTTCGATGATAGACAGCAGTAATTCAGTCATCTGTTGATCTACTCGATTAGCATGTGTTGTGCAATCACTGCACATTATTGATAAAAATGGAACCTTTATATCCAT
This sequence comes from Ostrea edulis, assembly GCF_947568905.1. Taxonomy (NCBI): domain Eukaryota; kingdom Metazoa; phylum Mollusca; class Bivalvia; order Ostreida; family Ostreidae; genus Ostrea; species Ostrea edulis. The sequence continues at coordinate 6,616,753 of NC_079172.1, read as the reverse complement.
TATCAATATAAACGAATATTGTATACCTCGGTATAACGTAAAAGGTCTTCATTCGAGAAAATGTTGGAAATTAAAGGAATTAGGAAGAAACAAATATTTCTTTTGCATTTCAAATTCAGCGCAGATTGATTCGATATACGTGTACATGTATTCACATTTCCAATGTTTTTTCGCCTTTGATGTCTCTACAAATTGTAGTGATGGCCATTTTCTCATGAATGCTCTGCAGTTGTAAATAATGTACGTGTGAATAGATATAGTACGTTTACTTTAAAGGCTGAGAAATCCGATAGAATGAAAGTAGAATGTAAATAACAAATAAACTTCATTTTTGAAAATACACGAGGGTATGAACTGAGACGCTTCACGCCGGACTACTTTTCATGAAACGCCTACGCGCTTATTGGAGTAGGCCAGCGTGAATCGCAGTTCATATCTTTTATGTATTTTCAAAATTGAAATTCGTTTCTTAATTATCAGTGGAATCCAAATATTACCAATTTTAAGAGCTTCGCACTTTTATTCAGTTTGTGAGTAAAATGTCCAGATAAGATGTCAAAAATGTCAAAAAGAATGTTTAATCCTATATTAATAATAAAATAGCTCAATATGCAACCTACGATATTTATCGATCTGATTTTTAAAATGTGAGAAGTTTATGAGCATTAGTAAGCTAATACTCATTTCATAAACCGTTGACTATTTACACTGTAAATTGTAATTCATGGCAGGTAAATGGCAATACCAGTAGACTGAAATATTTCTTTTTTTAACATTAGTTAAGGTAAATGTACTTATGGCAGTTTCAGCATTTTGCGTTCAAAACCAGTGTTCACTGTTTGGAAGTTTGAGAAAGACCAGTGATCGACAAAACAGAATTCTCGCCCTTTGACTATATTTCCACGATATTGTGTCTTAATAAAACCTTCTTTTTTTCCCTACAAATCTAGAAACTTTGATGCGCATGAAAATTTATAAAACCACCAGTACTACATATACATTATAGATATTGAAATGTCCCCAGATATAAGCTGTATTAGAGAGATGCAGTGGCGGATCTGAAAAGGGATTGCAAACCTCTTTGGATGACGATTTTTTTACAGAAATTGTCATTTTGTGCTGTTTTGAGAATTAAGAATTCTGACAGTACTTTAAAAAAATGTACAATTTGTTTCGTTTACTGAGGGTGTTGCAACGTGAACTTGCAATTTATGCCGTGCATGACTTGGTCAAATAAATACCTGTGACAGCTTTCGCGTAAATTCTCCTTCTGAGAATAAACTTAATTTTGATTACTTATAACTTAAGATTGTAAGGTGTTTAAAAAATGCTGGTTTATAAAAGGAATCAAATTCAAACACCTACTGAAATTTTTATTTGTTTATGAAAATTATTTCAAAAGTTAGTTGCATTAGAAATTTAAGTGTTTCATCGTCGTCATTGTAGCAGCGTTTTATCGTCGTCATTGTAACAGCGTTTCATCGTCGTCATTGTGACAGCGTTTCATCGTCGTCATTGTGACAGCGTTTTTTCGTCGTCATTGTAACAGCGTTTCATCGTCGTCATTGTGATAGCCTTTCATCGTCGTCAATGTGACGGCGTTTCATCGTTGTCATTGTAACAGCGTTTCATCGTCGTCATTGTAACAGCGTTTCATCGTCGTCATTGTGATAGCCTTTCATCGTCGTCAATGTGACGGCGTTTCATCGTTGTCATTGTAACAGCGTTTCATCGTCGTCATTGTGACAGCGTTTCATCGTCGTCATTGTGACAGCGTTTTTTCGTCGTCATTGTAACAGCGTTTCATCGTCGTCATTGTGATAGCCTTTCATCGTCGTCAATGTGACGGTGTTTCATCGTTGTCATTGTAACAGCGTTTCATCGTCGTCATTGTAACAGCGTTTCATCGTCGTCATTGTGATAGCCTTTCATCGTCGTCAATGTGACGGCGTTTCATCGTTGTCATTGTAACAGCGTTTCATCGTCGTCATTGTGACAGCGTTTCATCGTCGTCATTGTGATAGCCTTTCATCGTCGTCAACGTGACGGCGTTTCATCGTTGTCATTGTAACAGCGTTTCATCGTCGTCATTGTGACAGCGTTTCATCGTCGTCATTGTGATAGCCTTTCATCGTCGTCAATGTGACGGCGTTTCATCGTTGTCATTGTAACAGCGTTTCGTCGTCATCATTGTGACAGTGTTTCATCGTCGTCAATGTAACAGCGTTTCATCGTCATCATTGTGACAGTGTTTCATCGTCGTCAATGTGACAGCGTTTTATTGTCGTCATTGTAACAGCGTTTCATTGTCGTCCATGTGATAGCCTTTCATCGTCGTCATTGTAGCAGCGTTTTGGAGATGAAAGCTGTATCAACTATATCAGAACAATGCTACTGTTTTATCAATCTCTCTTTTCTTCTAGAAAGTGTCGCTTACAATAAAAAATAACATATATAATTTATCTAAGCTTTGCATGTCCGCTAAATTATTATTATTTTTTTGTTTCCAGGACAACATATGTGAAGACGTCACTACCTACTAAATCAAATTGGTGATTATTCTCATAAGTTACGCCATACTTATAAAAGCCGATAAAAGTTATTTTCATCACGTTACTCCATCTGCACAAAATCGAGACGGTCATTGATGTTCGTAACTACCACCTGTGTCTTCTTCGCAGAAACATAATTCAGTATTACCTATAACCACCAACATTTCTATGTTAAATGTTTCCTTTCTCATAAATGTTATTTAAAAATTCACATTTGAAATAAAAATGGCCTAATGTCTAAACACGATGATATAAATCTCGATGTTCGTGGTCTTCTGTCATTCCTGAAGTTTTACTTTGGGCTATCATTTGGTGTACGATCCCCTGGGAATCCATGCTAGTAATCCCACACACTGCTGTCGTACTTTAGAGATTATGAACTCTTATACGAGAGAATCCCGATGGATCCTACCGAAAACACCAAATGTAAGACAACTACAATGAATTGTGGGAAGCATTTCTATCAAGTCTTTAGAAGAATTGGGGTTTACGCCATTTTGATTTTCGGTGATCGATTATAATTCTATATAAGAATGCACGCATCAACATCAACATTATAAAAAAAATTCAACATAATTTAATGGTTATGCACATTTTTAAAAATATTTTTTATAATATTTATAAATGGTTATGCTTATAAGCTGTAAAATACCTAATCTATTGTAGCTGGAATGTGAAGTTCTCTTTACTGAAATCTCATTTATGGTCTTATAAAGTTTTTCTATCAATTTGAAAAATACATCATGTGCCTCTCATTGATCACTTCGTAGAAATACCACTTCATTCAAGTAAAAATACAAATCTACCTTCCAAATTGAAATTATCCTGAAAATATAAAAGCCAAGGAGTTTGGTGAACATCTCCGTTTTCTGCAGAAAATAATTAGATATTGCCTTGAAAATCTACCAAGACAGTAAAATAATTCACACATATAAACGAGTTCAAACTCCTTGTTTTTCTTACAATCTCCAGCCTTGGTTTGTGGATTTGCCAGACACTCCCCACACAGTAGCAGTCATTGGATCACCAACCCGTCGCTTGGAACTGTCGTCGTTTTTTAACTTTCATAATTTTTTGGATCAGTTTCATGATTTCGTCTCTGGATAGCTTGTCGGTAAGGTCGCGCTTTTTGCGTTTCCATCCACTCGAGTTGAACCGGTAGCTTCCTTGCCGTTTCTGTTCCCTGTTGACCAACATTTCATTTCTAATCTGCATGAGGAACGCGACACATTCATTCACGCTATCGTCTTCGCTAGTATTCCACAGAATTCTACATAAAGTCATAGGCTTATGTTCCATTAGATTACCAAGAAGCAAAATGACGTCACCGTTGTTCTGCCGAAGCTTTCCAAATGGCCCGCTGCTTTTCGCGAGTTCCTTGTTCAAAATTTCATCAGTAACTTTAGATAAAATTTCTCCAAACTTATTGCCATTTTGTACACCCCATTTTGGAAATTCTTCCAAAGAGATCACCAACCCCGCACAGATCCATAAAAACACAGCAAAAAGCATTCTTTCCATGTCTCCTGAAAGAGAGGAAAAATTTTTAGCAACGAAATATTCAACATCAAATTCACAAGTGCAAGAAACCAGGAATTAAAGGAAATAAGATAGAAAACGTATATATCTACTATATTAGTATAATTAGTCTACCTCTTTACCAAGGGAGCAATGAAACCATCTGCTTCCAGGTCAGATTTTTCGAAATAATGAATTCCATAAGGTGCAGGTGCGATTAATATAGAAACACTACACAGATGTGTTTTTAATGGGAATAAATATTTCTTTTTCATAATGTACCATTTCGTTTATCGATATGCAGAACTGCCTCTTCATTGCCCAAAGAAGGGATTGTGTGATAAAATATGCATTTCGCATTATATTTGTAATCGGTACCATCGAAGTAAAGGCTAAAATTCAAAAGACAATATAGCTTAAAGCTAAGAAGTTCTATTACTCCCAGAATCCATTATTCATTACATGAATTTCATCAGAGCGTTTCACTCCTTTGTAATCAATTCAAATGTTAAGCCTCCTCAAAAATATTTAATCCTCTTTAATCCCAATATATTTTCTACAATTCACATTCTACAGCTTTTTATCTTTATTTGTGAGAGTGCGATTTTTAAACAATAAAACACCGGGAAAGAGACTCACTGCAAAACCATATCTACATATGACAGTGCAGTCTCTAAACAATAAAAGTCCTTGGAGGAGGATCATCACAAAACAATATTTACATACATGTTCGACAGTGCATTAACAATAAGACAATAAAACTCCTTGGAGGAGGGGGGAGGGGGGGGGGTCACCACAAAACAATAAGTAATTGACATTCTATAGCTTTTATCATTATTTGTGACCATGATTTTTTAATAATAAAATGCTTCAGAAGGAGTTTAGGGAATAACTATCTTCTCTTCTGTTACTTGTGATCGTTAATACTGATTTAACGGTCGCAAACCGAGTTTTCAAACGGATGTTTGCGATTGTAACGATCGCAAATGAGAATATCGCTATTTTAATTCTCATGCAATTTAGCATTTTGTTTGATGTTAATGTCTTATTTTGTGGAATTTTGTTTTAATAAATACGTTATGAAATACTTGACGTAATGTTTTTTGCGGCAATGTATTACGACGACACAATCGAAAGTTTTCCGTCTCGTGTTTCACCCACGTTTATGTCTCAAATTAATCAAACTGCAGATTACTAAACAGTTGTATGAGAGCAAACTCCTGGAAAGAAAACGTGAAAAGCCTTTCTGGGGCTCCTAGAACTCTAAATTTGAAACCCTCAAAGGAAGATAAAGTCTTTTTTTAAATTATGAAATTGTCTAATACATTGTCTGATAAGACAGGGGATGCTTACTCCTCCTAGGCACCTGATCCCACCTCTGGTGTGTCCAAGTGTCCGTGTTTGCCCAACTATCTATATTGTATTGCTTATAGGAGTTATGAGATTGATCACTGTTCGTTATCTTCACCTTTCAATTTTTTTCATAATTCATCTCTGATATTTACTGTCATTTGGAGTACATAGCATCTAAAGCGATTTTCTCAAGTTCTCAATTTCAATCAAATCTAGTTGAAATGTTCATTTCCGCGGTCTTCAGAAAATACAGAGCGCAGCTTGGGACAAACATTTTTTTCCGTAGCATGTGTACTGGGAAGATGTGCCCGTATTTATGAAGTTTCTACAGGCCTTTCCTCCATGTTTTGTGAAAGAAAAACTGCTGAAAATAACCAGTTTATGTCCAATCACCGAAAACAGCGGTAAAATATCATATTTGTGATTTCAAATTTCATTTCTATATCATTTGATCACCATATGAGTAGCAACTGAATTGTATCGGGATTCTTGTAATTAAAAATGTATTGCAACTCTTCGTTTCATATCAATTCACCATATCCTGTAACAAAGATTAATGAAAATGTGGGATAGGAAAGCTACATCTTTAAATGAAAAAAACGACGAAAACTGTATGACACTTTATTCAAAGCCATTTAACGGTCAAGAGGGCGGATGCAGAAATTGTCGTTACGAGGGGCGCCACTTTATGAGGCAGGGGGTCTGAGGGCGAAACCCCCGGAAGCTCCTGAATTTTACAGATTTTATAGGGCTTGAAATATATTTCCTATTTAGTCTTTTGTACTATTTTCTATCATTTTTTATGAGGTGAAATTAATAAAATGACGCAAATTTTAAGGGTTTTTGGAAAAAATTAAGTTCTCCCAATAAAGTAATTCAAGAAATCAATAGATTTTGTGATTTTATTTCTCCGGGAGTGGAAGAAATTATTGCTTCTTACATTGTTTAGTACATTTTTCTAAATAAGCTTGACTATGCGAAATATATAAAACACGAAGTATATTTCTTTAGGGTTGTCAGGTACATTTTATGTAGTGCTGTTGCTTAGAATTAATGTTGCATTGTCAGAGTTTTTAAATAAATATGTAGGACTCCAAAGTGCGATGGGACTCCAAAGTGCGATGGTCACGCCAAAGTGCGATGGTCTGCGCCAAACCCCGACGGTGTGACACGCCAAAATGCGACGGTCCACACTCAGGCGCCAAAGTGCGATGGTCTGACACGCCAAAGTGCGATGGTGTGACACGTCGAAATCCATTGGTTTGTAAACGACACAGTGTTTTGGTACAGACTGAACCGACCGTGTGTTGTTTTACCAAAACATCCTTGCAAAATCCATGCACAAAAAATAAGAATAAGAACTTATATAAGAACTTATTTCATTACCATTTAGTTGTCGTGTTATTTTATTTAAGCACAAAATTTTCCAACGCGAAATCGTATAGAATGTTTTGTATTATAACATACCCCCAGGAATTTAATACGTGTACGTAAAATGTAAAACTTATACGGTACCAATTTTGATGCACCAGATGCGCATTTCGACAAATAATGTCTCTTCAGTGATGCTCAACCGAAATGTTTGAAATCCGAAATAACTATGAAGTTTTAGATCTAAATATAGCCAAAAACAGCGTGCCAAACAAGTGGAGCCAAATTCGTCCAAGGATAAGAGCTATGCATGAGGGAGATAATCCTTAATTTTGAAATGAATTTCTAAATTTTATAACAGCAATTAAATATACATCCGTATTTTCAAGCTAGTAACGAAGTACTTAGCTACTGGGCTGTAGAGACCCTCGGGGACAAACAGTCCACCAGCAGAGGCCTCGACCCAGGGGTCATAATGTAAAACTTATACGGTACCAATTTTGATGCATCAGATGCGCATTTCGACAAATAATGTCTCTTCAGTGATGCTCAACCGAAATGTTTGAAATCCGAAATAACTATGAAGTTTTAGATCTAAATATAGCCAAAAACAGCGTGCCAAACAAGTGGAGCCAAATTCGTCCAAGGGAATGTTTGGGCGAATTGGAACAAATGTACTTTGCCGTTCTCACTATCCTCAACAGTGTAAACCTTGCCGTTCTCACTATCATCAACAGTGTAAACCTTGCCGTTCTCACTATCCTCAACAGTGTAAACCTTGCCGTTCTCACTATCCTCAACAATGTAAACCTTGCCGTTCTCACTATCCTCAACAGTGTAAACCTTGCCGTTGCTGTCGTCCGTGTTACATTTCTTTGGTTTTATTTTGAAAGACGTTAAGAATGATGTCACAATGATGTTACTGAACTCCGCACCATCGGACTTTGGCGTGACCATCGCACTTTGGTGTCCGTAACGTTAACAAATCATCGCACTTTGGCGCAGACAATCGCACTTTGGCGCAGACAATCGCACTTTAAATATGCCATAAAAATTGTATGTTCTTACATGTAATCCAGGTTAGAATAGAATACAGAAGCTCTATAAAACCTGAAAAATCCAGGAGCTTTGCCTCAACGCGGCCCCCAGACCCCCTGCCTCATAAAGTGCCCTCCTCCCCCCGTAACCACAATTTCTGGATCCGCCCCTGTAAGTCGTTAAAACAGGTAGTGACAGTTCCATCGCCAAACGCTCGGCATAAGGTGTGAATGACACGGGGCCTCGGAGATGACCTTAAAACGGATGTCCCGTATCACAGTAGGTGTGGCACGCTAAAGAACCCTCACTGCTCAAAGGCCTAGATTTGAAGCCCTTGCCCTTTACCGGTCTTGGTGACGTCTCCATATGAGTGAACAATTCTCGAGAGAGACGTTAACCAAGATACAATCAAAGTGAATGATTCCAATGACTGACTAATCCAATTATTTTGAATACATTTATATAGGCTTATACTAATATGTACAAATGTAGGCTACCTAGAATGAGCATCATAGGCCTACCATGATTCATCTTAGATCAATTGTTATCAAAATTCTATGAGATCTTTGAACTTTTATGGCAGTTAATCATCACCAACCTCTCGGTAATATCTGTGCAGAATCTCAACAAGAAAGTCCTCGGAAAATGTGGACGACCATCGATAAAACAATAAACGAAATCGGGGTATGTTTTAAACTGGACTTGGAACATGATCGATTGTTTGTTTTACGTCTCGCCGACAATTTTTCACTAACATTGCGATTTTACCATCTGTAGGTGAAGTACCACTTTAGACCTATGCTTAGCGCCCAGGACTATAAACAGTGAGGAATATTTAGCGTGCCAACGCCTGTCGCGACACGGGAGGTCATATCCGAAAGACCCGTAACCCTCACTACTAAATGCCGAACGTATAACATCAACCGCGGCCATGGCACGAGCGATGTGTTTTGGAAATACGATAACCCCTGCTATAACACACGTGCCATCGGAAAGGTCTTGTCACAAGGATTACGGCCACTCGTTATCAAAACCATCCCATTTATACATAGTTCAACTATAGCTTTAGATTACTTGATCAAAACTTGATGGTCCAATGTTGTAATGTCATCAAATGTGTTCAATGCCATCAGGACAAACGAGGGTTTGAGACAAAAAGTAGTCGCGAAAAACTGTCAAATATTCCTGGTTATAAGCGTGGATGAGGATAATTTTCATGGGGTAATGGCATATATATTGAAATTATTAGATTACCTATACCTATACTGGATTCCTAAACTACATAAAAACCCTTACAAACAAAGATACATTGCTGGATCCAGTAAGTGCTCTACCAAGCCCCTACCTTTGCTCCTCACGAAAATGTTAACAGCTGTGAAGGAGAAACTTCAAACTTACTGTGCGACTACATATGCCAGAAGTGGTGTTAATCAAATGTGGATTCTAAGAAATTCTAAAGAACTTTTAGTAAACTTGAAATCGAAGAATTTTTCCCAAATCAATAACATTAAAACCTATGACTTTTCAACACTATATACATAGACAGTTGCTTCTTCAACAAAAACGGAAAACGTCTAGTGATCAGTCATTCAAAAACATACTTTGTTAAACACCACTCTGATTCCACGCACAAGTACTCTGAAGTTGAAATAAAAAATATGCTAGAAATCCTCATTGACAATATCTTCGTGGTCTTTGGTGATCAGGTCTTCCAACAGTCTATTGGAATTCCCATGGGCACGAATTGTGCTCCTTTGTTAGTTGACCTGTTTTGATATTCATATGAAGCAGAATTTATTCAAAAACTTCTACGTGAGAAGAAAAAATCTCTCGCTGTGGCCTTCAATTCGACTTTTAGATATATTAAATGACGTTTTGTCTATTAACAATGATAGCTGTCATTCATATGTCGATTTGATATATCCCTATGAGCTCGAAATAAAGGACACCACAGAGTCGTCCACTTCTACTTCATACTAAGATATTTTATTGAAAGTAGACATTAACGGCAAACTGACAACTCAACTGTATGACAAACGGGATGATTTCAGCTTCTCCATCGTCAACTTCCCATATTTATGTAGCAATATTCCATTATCACCTGCATATGGTGTTTATATATCTCAACTGATTCGATATGCAAGAGCTTGTTCTGCGTATAGTCAGTTTTTAAATCGAGGTAAGCTACTGACAAACAAGTTGATGGTACAGGGATTTCAACAGTCTCGATTGAAGTCAGCATTTCGCAAATTCTATGGTCGTTATAACGATCTACTTCGTCAGTACAACCTCGCATTGGGTCAAATGCTGTCTGACGTGTTTTATACCGATTGTTAAGCCGTTCTTGGCACACTGATTTTGACTGCGGATAACTCCGTTTACCTGATCAGGATATAGGGCTCACGGCAGGTGTGACCGGTCAACAGAGGATACTTACTCCTCCTAGGCACCTGATCCCACCTCTGGTGTGTCCAGGGGTCCGTGTTTGCCCAACTATCTATTTTGTATTGCTTATAGGAGTTATGAGATTGATCACTGTTCGTTATCTTCACTTTGCATTAGAAAGAATTAAGGGGTGGGTGACGATAAAAGCAGAATTTTAAAGCCATTTTGATTCGAAATTGTAAAGATTCCTTTCATTCCTTATGGGGTTTTTTTTTTTTATTAAGGGATGGTATGGTATTGACCCCTGCAATTATATTACAGAAAAAATTACCGTTTACTGTGAGTATATTTACAACGTATGTAGGAAATTACGACTGATATCTGTGTACATGCATAAGATAATGCAAAATGTATGTTTGTGAAATGGATATATTAGGGGGCCTAATCATTCGTGGGTTAATTCATAGATTCATTTCATTTTGAAATGGATCTTGTGAAGCATGTGTAAAAAAAAAAAAATGTGAAATTCAAGGCAATGGGGAATGATGTGATAGATGTTTGGCGGAATAAACACCTTTTCCTTACATGCATGCATGCTTGCCGATATATTTTATTTTCATATCTAATAAATTATTCTGCTTTTTTGTTTATTTCATCATAACCGGATGTCATATCTAATTCGGAGCTTCGGCTGGTCATAGTTTTCGGAAATTTTAGCATCATATACCAAGGTAACAACCAACCCCAACCCCCAACCCCCCCCCCCCCCCCAACCCCAATTGTCTATTTCTACTGAACTATTGAAATATTTTTCTAGTTAAAAGTCCTTAAGAAAATTCATTTGCGATCTATGAGAAGTGATTTCTTTTTAAAACAGGGGACCTTACTGAATAGAAACAGAGGGGGAAAATACCAAACTGACCCCTTACTTTGCGGTCCAACTATACGGAAAACCCTAAAGAAACACAGCGTTGACATAAAATTGTCCCTTACTATCGGGACTAATTATGTCTACCAAAGTGGTTGTTCGAGACTGGGAAATGGAATATGCCATATCTGTAACAAGGGTCATATCATTATATCCTAGAGTATCAGTGGGGTTTTTTTTTTTTTAATCTTTATAGAAAATATTGTTATAAACCAAACGTTTACAATTTTTCTGAATTATTGTCAACTGCTGACTCCCATGTACTTGGCAAATTGTGTAGTTTTATATCTAAAATATATAACCAAGTCTGTCCTCCATAATTCAATTCAATAACCTAAAATCACTGCTCTTTTCACATGTACATTGTCTTTATTTGTATACATCGTATAGAGTACCTCATATACCATAAATTGGTGAGAGAGAATAAACTGGAATGAACCTTAATTAAAGATCACCAATACATTCAGAAATGAACAATTTTTTTTCATGGCTACCTTCTGAAAATAACATTCGCCAGTGTTTACCATCAGAAATGTTTTCCATCAGAAATTTACCCTCAGAAATCTTTACCATCATATTTACCCTCAGAAATGTTTACCATCAGAAATGTTTCTCCTGAGAAATGTCCACTATGAAAACCTTGTTCCTGTGTTAATATTTGTTTATATTAGTCCCCGAAAAATAATTATGAACCGATAAAAATTTAACACAATTCGATAGTTAATTATAAAACTCATGGATATACTGTTTGATATCCATTTAATGGGTGTGAAAGTGTATCTGTTAATGTACTCAGATAGGTCGGTAAATCTGTCCCAGTTCTAGAGTGAGATCGACGTAAAACAATATACAACATTTCCGTTGTGTTTGCCTTCGATATCAAATACACGTAAAACAATTTTAACCTATATCATTAGTTGAGGTAATCATTTACAATCTGATTCAATTGTAACTACCTTCGATTGATTAACAGTCGTACAAATGATTGAATTCTGAAAAAGAAATGGACGATATGATCAATAGGTCTAATTTCCCACAAAATCAATCCAACATAAAGAGGAAATTGAATTTCTGTAAAGAAAGGCAACTCTTAATCCAAGAAAATTTGATAACAAGAAAGGTGCGTGATTTTATAGCAATGGTGGTGTGTGCTCCATGTTACACAATAAAACTCAATCAGAAGATAAATTTCCTTTCTAATGATAAAATTGAAGCTAAACCTACACAATGGGAATAAGGATTTTTGAAATATGTAAATATCTTAATCCTTGAGACATTCAAATTAAAAACTTGTATTCAACAGCATCGAAATCACTTCAAATCATTGACATAAAACATATTATATTCAAACACCTATTATTATTTTTTAAATCGAGTATCCGAAATTTCATCAATTTTCTTCCATGTATTGTATTGAAGTTGTGATAAAAGCTCTTGCATATTCAGAACGGTTGTGGAATGTTGATGAACTCAATATTAAGTTGAATTTTGAAATTGTTGTTGTGTTGTTTCTTAAAAGAGCGGTCCCGTGTGGATCTGGGTTAGAATAAGTCATCAGGACCCCTTGCTTGTCGTAAGAGGCGACTAAATGGGGCGGTCCTTCGGATGAGACCGTAAACACCGAGGTCCCGTGTCACAGCAGGTGTGGCACGATAAAGATCCCTCCCTGCTCAATAGCCATAAGCGCCGAGCATAGGCCTAAAATTTGCAACCCTTCACTGACAGTGGTGACGTCTCCATATGAGTTAAATATTCTCGAGAGGGACGTTAAACAATATTCAATCAATCAAAGATGAAATTTATTTCTATATGTACAACGAAAATATATATCTTGTCTAAACCACAAAAAAGAGGGAAATTGCTATGAAAATTTTTGAAAACACAATAACTTGGGCATTTTGTGTATGAAATGCTAGTACATGTCATTGATGATGCTCTCAATCTATCATTGATGAGTATAAAACAATCCAATTATTCTAGTTGTTTTACGCCTCATATACTTAAATGTACGGCTGATGACATCACTATGAGTAAAATATCCTTGAGTACAACAAGAAACCACACACCATAAACTGACAAATTTTAAATTACCTCACATCAGTTAGAATATTTTCTTAACTATTTTTTTTTTCTGCTGAAGCATTGCCATGAAAGGTGAAGATAACGAACAATGATCAATCTCATAAATTCCATAAGCAATACAAAATAGATAGTTGGGCAAACACGGACGCCTGGACACACACTTGAATAAAAAGGTGAAGATAACGAACAGTATTCAATCCCATAACTCCTATAAGGAATACAAATTAAGAGTTAGGCAAACAAGGGCCCTGGATATACCAGAGGTGGGATCAGGTGCCTAGGAGAAGTAAGTATCCCTGTCGACCGGTCACACCTGCCGTGAGGCCTATATCTTGATCAAGTAAACGGAGTTATCCGTAGTCAAAATCAGTGCGCCACGAACGGTCTAACAATCGGTATGAAACACGTCAGACAGCATTTGACCCAATGATAGGTTGTATTGGCAAACTAGATCATCGTAACGACCATAGAATTTGCGAAATGCTGACTTTAAACGTGACTATGATATATCGATGACGTTTTGTCTATTAACAGTGATAGCTTTCATTCATATGTCGATTTGATATATCCCTGTGAGCTGGAAATAAAGGACACCACAGAGTCGTCCACTTCTGCTTCATACTTAGATATTTTATTGAAAGTAGACATTAACGGCAAACTAACAACTCAACTGTATGACAAACGGGATGATTTCAGCTTCTCCATCGTCAACTTCCCACATTTATGTAGCAATATTCCATTATCACCTGCATATGGTGTTTATATATCTCAACTGATTCGATATGCAAGAGCTTGTTCTGGGTATAGTCAGTTTTTAAATCGAGGTAAGCTACTGACAAACAAGTTGATGGTACAGGGATTTCAACA